>NC_056743.1:590271619-590546619 GCF_019279795.1 Protopterus annectens | reverse complement strand
CCTCCTCTAGCAGCTTGTTTTTGCGGTGGAGGGAACCGATGGTCCTAAAGCCTGCTTTATTGCATCCTTCTGTGTCTCTCTGCAAGGCTTTCTACCTTTTAAGATAGAGAGATCTTTATCTGTTCCCATAGTTCAGATTTCTCTTCCCTCTTTGGCTGCAATTTCCCAATCCCATCCGATTCTGCGTCCAGAGCCTCAGTCATCTGTTCCATTGGAACAGCCAGCCTAAGCCAATCTGCAGACCACCCAAGAGGGTATAGTAATGTCTTCTGTTACCTCCCCAGGAACATTCCACCAAGGAGGTTCCTCAAAAGAGAAAGTGCAGAAGGAGGCATTTAGACTCTCCACAACAGTCTGTCACTGATGAAGGGGAAGGGTCCACCATATCACTACCCAATGATGTCTCATTTGGAGACATCTTAGGCTCCTAAAACAAAGGAGTGGTTGGTCCCCTGGTAATCCTTCCCAAGAGGAGTCTGTGTTCTTGGAGGGCTTTGGAGCTGACCCTTCTATCTCCTGGGTGACTACTCCCATCAATGAGCTCATTGATTTAGTCTCTAGATGGGCGTGGAACGAGCCTGACATGATTGAGCCAGTTCCTTAGAGACCATATAGGATCCTGGCACCACCTAAGGATAAACCACACTGGAGTAAAGGAGTGTACCCACTTATGTTGCGGTCGCAGTGGTGGCCACCAAGAAGGAATTGGCAGAATAAAGTTTTTCTTTCCACCCCCAACAGGGAGTTTAGGGAACTGGACAGGTTTGGGAAGTGTGTCTATACTTCAGCAACCTTCCCCCTTGGGTCGCTGAATTACTTGGCACATTTTCAAGACTCCAGAGGGATTTGATCAAGGAACTTTCCAAATCCCTCTCCGGGACCATATTCTCTGAGGTAAAGAATGTTTCCTCGCAGTTGTCTACCTGTCAGACTGTTTCAAATTAATCCATGAGGCATAGAGGCAGCGGGTTCAGGCATTTCCATCAGGAGACATACCTGGATGTGCTTATCTGATTCTTGCAGAACCCTTCAAATCTTCTTTTGTCAGTGCACCCTTTGACAGGACCTCCTTGTTTGGCACCAAAGTAAAAGGTGCACTCTCTAGGTGTGACTAGGAAGGGAAAACCATGTCTTCTGTCGGTGTACATTTTTCGATCCCTCAACACACCTTTTTAGGAACCAACGAGGCGGATGGAAAATGTGGTTCAAAAAATTCAAGAGTCATTTCCAAGATCCATGTGGCGATAGTTCCCCCAGAGGCAGGAGGGAACTCCAATGGAAGACACCATACCCACAGCAGAGGTGGTTCACATAATGAGGGATCTAGGGATACCTTCTCTGACCGATCTCATCAGTGCTCCTGAACAGAGGCCTGAGTGTCCTTCTCTGGGGCAGTTGAGGATCATTTATCCTTGCACCAGAGAGCCTGGCTAAAAATAACAAAAAATTCTTGGGTGTGGAGGATAGTATGCAGAGGTTATATAATACCATCCACCCCCGCTAGTGTTAAACAAAATTCTGGATGTTCCACGTAGTTAGAGAGAAGCAGCAAAACTAAAAATAGACAAGCTGGTAGAAAAGAGAGAAAAGAGTCATCCAGGAGGTCTTTCTAGACCACTTGGATTTCAGCAAACTAAACTGATCAGTGTGATGTACAAAGTTTCAGATGGTCACTGTTCAGCTCATTCTGCCGTTTCTGCACATGGATAACTGGATGTGCTAGATAGATCTTCAGGATGCATACTATCACATCAAAATGAACAGACAATCCATAAGCTATCTATACTTCTGGCTTGGAGCCATTCATTACCAATTCAAAGAACTGCCCTTTGGTCTCACCACAACCCTCAGGGTGTTTACCAAGTGTACACAAGTAGTTGCAGCTTACTTGAGACTGCAGGGATTCCGAGGGTTTCCATATCTGGATGACTAGCTCCTGACCACTCTGACCAGGCATCAACTAATTTAAGCACAGGGCTATTTACTCCAGCTGTGCATTTATCTGGGAATTTCTGTCAAATACAACAGATCTCAACTCAGTCCAACACAGACTCTGGAATTCATTGGTGCTCTGTTCAGTGTGGTCACTCAAATAACTTCTCTCCCTCTGTCTTGAATTCAAACAATTCAGTTCCAAGTCAAAAAGATCATTCAGTTCTTCTCTTTCAGAACATCTGATACTCCAGGCACTGGGATCCATGTCAGCGGCAGTCATTCTCATTCTGTTGTCAAGGTATCATATGAGAATCATTCGATGGACAGCCACAACTCAGTGGTCTATTCTCCAACCACCTTTACCCAGTCAAATAAAAGTAATGCAAGCCTGCAAAAATTACCTCCTCTGGTGTATCCATTCTAGTCAAATACAAGAAGACTGTCCCTTTGTTCTCCCTCAACTCAAGATCACAGTGACCACAGATGTCTCTTAGATTGGGTGGGGGAGGGGGGGGCATTTCTTGGGAAGGACGTCCAAGGCATTTCGTCCCTGAAGAGGCCAACACATGTATCAGTGGTCTGGGATGAGAGCTGTTCTAGCATTGCAGGCCTTCTATGACTTTCTCACAACCAGGACTATTGTGATTCAGATGGACAATATGTCAGTGGTCTGGTATTCAACAGACAAGGGGGAAACAGATCTTACCCCCTTTGTCAATAAGCTATGAGAGTATGGAGATGGACAATTTCATCCAATCACTTTCTGATAGCAGTGCACATTCCAGGCATGTCCAGTAAGATTACAGACAAATTAAGCAGGTCTGTTCTAATGCCTCATGAGTGGCCTCTCAACATGAAGGTGCACAATATTATTTTGGCTTCTCAAATAAAATCAACAAAAGGTATACAAAAGCAAGTTGAAAAGATTCTCTCTCTGGGCTTTGAATAAAGACAAAGATGTCATTCTGTTCTCATGTTGCAGTATTCTAAACATGAGGGGTGCTCCATCTGAGACAACCCAAACATCCATCCCATCTGCAAAAGCTTAGCCTGACTGCTGTATGGTGTATGGGATGTCGCGCATAGGTACCATAAACTGTGTGCCATAAATGTCATGTCCGCACACACTGACCTCTGAACTTCTCTGCCTCCAGTTGAACGTCAGCCTGCTTGTTCTGCTCTGTGCCAGGTGACCCCAGCAATACAAGTACCCCATTGCAGGACCTCTTTTCTAGCTTTGGTTGCTGTTTTGTTTCTTTATTTAGCTGATTCCGTCCATGTCATCTAGGAAGGGAAAATGTAAGTGCAGACATCAAATTCCACACAGCCACGACCTCTGCCTGATGTTCTTTGTGTTTCACTGTTACAGTCATCACACTTGGGTTATCTGCCTGCAGGTAGCCCTCAGTCGGCCCGAATACCAGAGTCTTAGTATTTCTGCGTCGGATGCTGTCGCTTCTTCAATGATGTCAGGTCGTCAGGGGTATAAAACAGGCAGCCGATGCCATTACATCAGTCTTTCTTGCCAAGGAGGAGCCCGAAGCAGAAGCGGTTCGCAAGTGCCGGTTGGCCTCTACCTGAAATTTTGTTTTTGAGTTTGTAATCATGAAGTCTTCTAAAGCTAAGTACCCCATTGGGGATACTTTTTTCTTGCTCTAAGCGATGTGAGAAAAAGTTAATAATTGTCTTGCCTGTGGAAAGCAAATACCTCACAGAGATTTTCATTCTTACTGCGTCACCTGTTTAGGCCCAGACCACAATGTCCCTCGCTGTCGGTTTTGTGCCTTAACGCCTGAACCATTTGTCGTCGGCTATCTTTGTCACTAAATTCTTTTGCTGTCGTTCTCCATATTCTGAAATGGCTTTGATAAGCCATCCGACTACCGATCCTCCGAAAAAACATAAAGATAAAGACACACACCGCATAGGTCCAAAACTGCCGACGACGCTTATGTTAAGCTAGTCACCAGTCCGATGGTACTCAGTGAGGCGCCTTTGCAGCCCCTGATGCCCGCTTCTGTGGATTCGCAGGCCTCTGCTGAGACCCATTCGGAGTCTGGTATGCTGCGAGATGGTTCTTGGACTATGGAACCTGTGGATGTCTCTACCTTGGATGGGTCCGGAGCTGCTATGCAGGCACTGGCTTCTGTGGGTGTGTTCCGTCCTACCGATGTTCGAATCAAACCGACTACTTCATTTTTAGCCAAAACAACCGAGTTTCTTAGGCCCAGAGTACGCACTACACTTAGGAAACCGACGACCAAAGCGTATGGTCAAGCTTCCATGATACAAAAACAAATGCTTAGAATGTCTGAAGACCTTATTACCCTAATTAGGGGAAGCCAGCCTTCCCCTGCTAAGAGACAAAAAATTGAGTTTCCTTCTGATTCTACAGACCAAGAGTTTGATGACTCTGACCCTTCTGATTATCAGGGCATGCCCTTATCAGCCTATGAGGATTCTTATGCAGAGGAATTCATTCCCTCTGCCTCCCCTCCAGAGGATTTTCTTTTGGTGAAACCTTGCATACTTTGAGAGCATTTACACTGGAAATGTCAAGACTACCCTCAGTTCAAGAAGAGACTCGGAGAATTTTTAGAGTTGCCTCAGCACAGGCCTCTAGCTATACCCCCTGTCCTGGATGTTGTAGATGATGTTTTTATGGAATCCAGTCTTACTACAGATACATTACCCCCGGCCCCTAGGAAACCTGACTTGGTACTACAGAGTACCTGATTCCCACAAATGTCTCTAAGAATCCTACTGCGGATCCAGAGACCATTTTCCAGGGACCTAAAGGTATTAAGGCTACTGCAGCCAAAAATCCCACCCCTTCGGACAGGGATTCCAGAACTTTATACAGATGAGGTAAGAAGGTATATACCTCTGCAGCTCTCGCCATCAGGGCATTGAATTGCCAGTTTCACATGTTGAAGTACCAGCAACATATTATGGAACTAATTAAACAAAAAATGGTATTTCCAGATTGTGCAAAAAATAAAGATTTACAAGAGTTAATTTATTCTGCAAACCAAGTTTGTAAGCATTCTTTGCAGTGGTTTTGATGCTATAGAAGCATCTTGCAGGGCTGCAGTCACTGTGTCTGTACTGAGAAGGCATGCTTGGCTGAAGGAACAAACCTTGCCAAATCATGTCAAATCCAAATTACTAGATGCTCCTTTAAATACGGACTGTTTGTTTGGCACCAAAGCAAAAGACGTTCTTAAAAGGCGGAAGAAAAAACTAAATCTATGCAAACTGTCAAAGGATTCTTACAAGTGCAACCACCTAGATTCAGTAAGCATTGGCCTTCTAAAAACTGGTCCTTTCCAGCCCCTTCCAGGCCTTCCCAGACCAGACCCATTGGAAACGGGCCATCCAGACTACAGTCTTAGGGTATGCAGAGATCTAAACAATGGAGTGCCCCTACCCCAGAAACAGGGAGTGGTAAGTCGCTCCCTTATGGGAAAAGTTCACAATGACTTTTCAGTTATATTTCCTCAGCCCTGCCCAATTACTTGTGCCCCTAGGAGGAAAACTCGCCATTCATGCAAAAAACTGGATGTCCAGTACTCAGGACTGATGGGTCCTAAACATTGTATCCCAGGGGTACAAATTCTACTTCCATTCACTGCCAACCCCAAGAGGGTTTCCAGACCTTCCAACCAGTGGGCAGAGGCTCAAATGCAAGTACTTTCCCTGCTCAATATCAGAGCTATTCAACCTGTTCCAGTAAACAAAGGGGTCAGGGTTTCTACTCCAGACTTTTCCTGGTGCCCAGAAAAGAGGAGTATTGGTGCCCAATCCTGGATCTTTCAATTCTTAACACCTTTCTGGTGATCCAAAAATTCAAGATGCTCACCCTGCAACAGCTTCTTCCCATGCTAACCAAGGATGCCTGGTTAGTCACTCTAAACTTAAAAGAAGCTTATTTGCACATCCCCATAAGGGAGTAATGCAGGAAATATCTGTTTCAGGGTAGGCTGTATGCAATAACAGTTCTCTGCACTTCCCTTTGGCTTCTCTACTGCGCCCAGAGTATTTACAAAGTGCCTGGCTCCAGCCATTGCATACTGCAGGCAGAGAAATATCCAGATTTTCCCATACTTGGATGACTGCCTGATTCAGGCGGACAGTCAGGAATTACTACTTCAGCACCTGGCATCTGTAAAAAGCCTTCTCACTTCATTGGGGTACACCATCAATGAAAAGAAATCACAGCTCGTCCCCAGTCAGAAGATTGTATTCCTGGGAGCAAGCTTGGACACAACTTCCCAGATGGCATTTCTCACTTCAGAAAAACAGGTCTATCTGACAAACTGCTTCAAACAAATGGCCACTAGAACCCAACTTTCTGCAAGAAAAATACTGCAAGCCCTAGGGTTCATGGCCTCATGTATTCTACTAATTCCATATGCAAGACTGCATATGAGGAAACATCAGTGGTACTTAAGTCTTTGGTGCCAACATTCTCGGGATATTTCTATCATACCTTGTCTAAGGGCAGAGTTCCTTTGGTGGGCAGAAGCATGCAACCACAACAAGGGACTGCTTTTCACTCAACCCCACGCCGCCCAAACCCTGACAACAAATGCATCAGACTATGCATGGAGGGCTCACATGGCAGGCAAATGCATTCAGGGCTACAGGAGCCCAGGCCAGATTCTCCTGCACATCAGTCAGAAAGAGATGCTAGCTGTACAGAATGCTCTGACAGCCTTCAAATACCTAATCCTTCCAAGAGAACTGCTTATAAAAACAGACAACACCACAGTTATGTGGTACATAAGCAGGGGGGGAACCCATTCTTAACCACTCTGCAGGTTAGCCATGGCCCTGTGGAATGCGGCCTTGAGCAACCAAGTGCATCTACAAGTGCATCAGTTCCTGCCAGGTAAACAAAATTCACTGGCAGATGACTTAAGCAGAAATCTCCTAGACCCTCACAAGTGGAAATTGGAGCCCAACACCTTCAACCTTCTGACCCAGAGGTGGAGGACACTAGAGGTGTCCCTCTTTGCCTCCCCCGAGAACCACCAGTTGAGCAAATACTGCACCAGGAACCCTCACAGCAGGGCCTGGAAGGTGGATGCCCTGTCCTTTCAATGGGAAAACCTCTCAATTTATGCCTCCCCCCCTTTGCCTCTTCTCTCAAGAGTACTACTCAAGATAAAACAAGACAGGCCAAGGGCAATTCTTATTGCCCCAGACTGGCCATGCTAGCACTGGTACGCACTGTTATGCAGCCTGACAACAGTGCCACCCTGGCAACTTCACCAGACTCCTACCCTGCTGTCTCAGCAGGAGGGACAGATTTTGCATCCACATTTGCAAACCCTAAACCTTGCAGTCTGGCTTATCCCTTGAATACCCCACCAGCAACCCTCAGCAAGCAGGTGCTGGACGTCATTCTTGAAGCCAAAAGGCCTAATACTAGCAAATCCTATGCTAAAAAGTGGAAAATATATTGTTCTTGGAATCGGTCTCAAGGGAAGGACACAGCAGAGCCCTCCTTACCTCTAATCCTGGATTACTTAGCAGAGCTACTCCACAGAGGCCTATCTTTCTCCTCCATTAAGGTTCATGCCTCTGCCATCTCAGCTCATTATAATACTGAGCCACCTCTTTTTTCTCACCCTCTCATCAAACAGTTCCTGAGATGGGCTAACAACTTAAGACCCCCTAGGAGAGCACCCACCCCTGCCTGGGACCTTAACTTTGTACTTTTGTACTGGAAAAGCTCACGCTTCCCCCTTTTGAACCTGCTGCCTCAGCAGAGTTAAAATTCCTCTCTTGGAAAACAGCCTTGCTTTTAGCCATAACTTCAGCAAGAAGAGTGTCTTGAGTTACAGTCTCTAATGGCTGTGGAATCCTTCATTATTTTCCATGTCAACAGGGTTTCCCTCAGGACAAACCCGTCCTTTATGCCTGAGGTGGTGTCCAGTGTGGCTCTAAACCAATCTATCCATTTGCCAGCCTTCTTCCCTAATCCTCAGAATAAAGGGGAAAGGGTCCTTCACTCCTTGGACGTGCACAGACAGCTCAGGTTCTACCTTGACAGGACTAAACCTTTCAAAAAATCTGACCAGCTGCTAGACGGCTTTGCTACAGGGGCAGAGGGTAAGGCCATTTCAAAACAAACCATTTCCAAATGGATAGCACACTGCATCCATTTCTGCTACAGCACCATGGAAAACCTACCCCACGGGGGATCAGACCACATTCCACTAGGGCTACTTCCACCTCTACAGCATTTCTCAGGGGAGTCCCTACCAGGTACATTCTGGAAGCTGCAACCTGGAGTTCTGTACACACCTTCACCAAACATTACCATTTACCTATCTTTTCTAAATCCAGGGCTGGATTTGCTACACCAGTCTTGCAAGGCCTACTAGCCAGCCCTAACACTTCTTGACTGCCTCCACCCTTCCTCAGCTTTGGGAAGCAACCCAAGTGTGATGGCTGCAACAGTGAAACACGAAGAACATCGCTCATTTGTGTTCACTTACACTTGAACATCTACATTTATGGTATTCACTGTTGCAGTCCTGGTTTCCCTCTCTCCAGACCCCTGGCTTTCTTTATCTTTTTACTTCTCCTCTCTATGGCCATTCCTAATGGCATTGGTATTTACTTTTTACTGGTGGTGTTCCCCACCATATACATTGGCTCCCTATTTGGGAGCTCCAGACATTTGGGTTCAAGAAAAACTGATGTAATGGCGTCGGCTGCCTGTTTTATACCCCTGACGACCTGACGATGTGGAAGAAGCGACTGCATCTGACGCAGAAATACTAAGACTCTGGTATTCGGGCCAACTGAGGGCTACCTGCAGGCAGATAACCCAAGTGTGATGACTGCAACAGTGAATACACTTGAACAGCTGCATTTATGGTAAGTGTACACAACTGTACTTTCTGTTTAGGGCAAGGCCTACCCACGACTACAAAGCGTGTTCCATCTGCCAGTCATTCATGCCAAAAACACTGCATAGGTGTCTTTCAGTTCTGAACTTATTAATTGAAAACCAGTGCCTTAAACAATTCGCCATAAGCATGGAAGCGATGCCGGTTGTCTCAGGCAAACTGCCAAGACAGAAGGACAAAGTTTTTAAGCCAGAAAAAGCAACTGTGCTTCTGAGTTCGGATGACCCGCCTGTTTTTGATTGAGGGGCTGAGGAATGTCTGAAGGCACTGGCAACTTCGGCGGGCACCACTTCAGATGCCGCCCTAGTTTCACCAGCCTGCGTGTCTGCAGTGGTACCTGTGACGTTGGCTTCGGATGTTGGAGGGGGGGGACCAGGATTGCCTGATTTTACCTTCCATTCCACCTTCCATTCCAGAGGAATCCACTCAAGGCCCTTTGCAGGCCTCTGTTACTATACCCTTGTCTGTTCAGCCTATAGCAAAGACCCCCCTGTCTGAAAAGAAAGCAGAAGACCAGACATCTCTCTGCTCCATCTGAAGGCTTGCCAGACTGGCAGGCATTTTCTCAGTCTCTTTTTAATGCCTTTATTGCCCTTAGACCTGCTTCCTCCCAAGCTCCTGCTGCTCTACCTTCCCTGAGCCCTAGGCCTGCTTCATTGTCCCCTTACCAAAACCTGAGACTTAAGAGGAGTACTCTTCCTCCTCCTCTTCTTCTCATTAGTCCCTCTCATACGCCTCTCAACTGGCCTCTCCTTTGGGATACTGTTTTCCAGAAGAGGATTCTTTAAAAGGTGATTTCCCCTCCTGAAGACCTAACATTTGGGGAAACCATTTTAAAAAGTGAGGGAATATTTTAAGTGAGTCCACACAAATTACAGAAGTGCACAAACGGTATTATGAACTTCTGCAGATGGAATCTCCCTTCCCCGCAGCCATTCCTCCAGTTATCCCAGCCTACCTGGCAGCCTTAGCCTCTGCTTCAAAAGCACCAGAGTCTCAACCTCCAGCTGCAAAGAAGCCAGACAGGTTCTATAAAGTTCCTGATGACTTTAAATACTTTATCAAGCCCCCTATGGCATACTCAGTTGTGATTGCTGTCTTGGGGGACAAACAATCCAGACATATGCCCTCTTCCTCCTTACTTCATTCAGACAAAGACAGTAAAATGATGGACAGACTGGGAAAGAACATATGTACTTCTTATGGTTTTCCGAACCATGAATTACCAAACACATATGGTAAAGTATGCTTTGGATCTTGTCTCACAAGCCATGGATCAGCTGTCCTCCGTACCAGATATTCCTATTAAGGCACAAGTTGCCTCCACCCTCTCTTTAGCTGCTCAAGTCTCTAGACATTCAATTAAATGCAGATGTTGTAGAAGCATCAGCCAGGTCTGGTGCTTCAGTCTCGGTGCTCTGTAGATACTTTAGGCTCAGACTACAGCCATTACCAGATGATTTTAAAAACAAGATTTTGGATGCTCCTCTTGACAATAGCTTTCTCTTTGGGAAACATTCAGCAGAATTGTTTAAAAACCTGCAAGAAAAGTGCAAGGAGCTACAAGACCTTAAGCACCTCTCTGTCTCACCAGTGCCTAAATTTCACAGAAACTATCCCTCCAAACCAAGTTTTGTCAGGAAAGCATCCGCATCGCCTACTTCCAAATCTAGGATCCATCCTCAAGTAGACCAACCTCATCCCAGCCCTTTAATAAACTGCCCTTTCCTGAGAGGTCAATGTCTGCATGAATACCTGACCCCTCCAAATCACCTACCGCTTTCTGCCTGCCTCTCTCACCGTCTTCCCCTGTGGCAACAGATCAGTTCAGACCACTGGGTCTTATCATTTGTGGAAAAGGGCTACTTCATGACTTGTTGGGAAATCCCTATCCAAAAAGGTATCCCAAGGACCAAACACACCTCTTCCCACAAGTCATACAAGGGCTCTTTCAACAGGGCACAATACAAAAGGTTCCTCCAGGACAGAATGGCCAAGGCTTCTACTCCAGAATCTTCCTAGTCCCAAGAAAGGATGGCCATGGAGGCCTAACCTAGGTCTGTCGCTCCTAACCCCCTTTTCTGCATGTACTCACCTTCCACATGCTGTCACTCCAACCCTTCTTCCACTCCTGAATCCTGGCCACTCTAGACCTGAAGGATGCATATCTTCATATTCCTATCCATCCATCCTATCAAAAATTCCTGCATTTTGCTGTTCAGTCTTTGCAATATCAGTTTACTGCCTTGCCCTTTGGCTTGTCCACAGCACCAAGGGTATTTACAAAATGCCTTGCCCCTGTAGTGGCCATTTGCAAGACAAGGGGCATTCAAATCTTCCCATACTTGGATGACCTCCTCATTCAGGCAGATCAGCTAGACACACTGTTAAAGTACCTTCAGTTTACCATTTCTCTCCTCAAAGGGCTAGGTTTCACAATCCAATTCAAATCCTCCCTTACTCCAACCCAAGATCAGATTTTCTTGGGCTGCAAAATAAGGACAGATCTGATGAAGGCCTTTCTTCCTCCAGACAAGGTCACATCATTGACTACTTACTTCCAAGAACTACTCCTGACCAGCTCCATCTCAGCCAGGGAGCTCCTTCACCTCTTGGGTCTCATGGCAGCCATGCTCCTCATGCTCCCCCTAGCCATGTTACATATGAGGAAGTTTCAGTGGTAACTGAAGAATGTTTGGTCTTAACACAGTCAACCACTACATTTTTCAGGTCCCATTTCTTCCCTGTCTCAAGAGGGAAATACAGTGGTGGATCCAGCAAATTCATCTGAATCCAGGATTACCATTACAAGCTCTCCCAGCAGCTCAACATATGTACACAGATGCACCAGATCTCTGGTGGGGGTGTGTGACTGTGGATGGCCTGAAGGTCCAAGGGGAGTAGGGCACTTGCCTTAAAAAAAACACATCAACGTCAGGGAGATAACTGCTCTTATCCTAGCTTTGAAAGCATTCCTACCCCTTATCCATCCAGGAGCTCTCAAAATTTTTGCAAACACCACCACAGTCCTGTGGTACATCAACAAGCAAGGGGGGACAAAATCCTACTTGCTCTGCAAGCTAGCCATCCAAGCTTGGGCAATGGCTGCCCTCTCCAAAGTGACATTGCAGGCAGTTTACATCCCCTCACAAACCAGTGTTCAGGTGGATGCCCTCAGCAGGTCATTAACACAGAATCACAAATGGATAGATAAATAGATCTGTTTGCCTCCCCTTTGAACAGACAACTTCAGTTGTTTTGCACAAGAGTCCCGTAACTACTAGTGTGGACAGTGGATGCCTTCACACTCTCCTGGAAGGAGATGATGTTCTTCGTGTTTCACTGTTGCAGTCATTACGTTTGGGTTATCTGCTTGCAGGTAGCCCTCAATCGGCCTGATTAACAAAGTCTTGGGTCCTGCGTCATTTGCTGTCCCTTCTTCCATGACGTCAGGTTGTCAGGGGTATAAAACATGCAGCTGACGCCATTAAATCAGTCTTTCTTGCGGTGCGGTGCCTGAAGCAGAAGCAGTTCACAAGTGCCGGTCGGCCGACTCCTGAAATTTTCGTTTTCGAGTTTCAGAACCGAAGTCTTCAACTAAAGTTAAGTACACCGTTGGGAAAACTTTTTCTTGCTCCTTACCAATGTCAGTAAAAGTTAATAATTGCATTACTTGTGGAAAGCAAATACCTCATAAAGATTTTCATTCTTACTGTATTCCTTGCCTAGGCCCTGACCACGAAGTACCTTGCTGTCGGTTTTACTTTATTTAATCAGCGCACTCTCCGTCATCTGTATATTTTCGCCTCTAAATATTTCGGTTCTCTGTTCAGTTATCCAGAAATGTCATCGGTAAGCCATCCGACTGCTGGGATTCTGAAAAAATGCAAAGATAAAGACAGAGACAGGCCGCCGAGGTCCAAAACTGACGACGATGCTTCTCCTAAGCCAGTCGCCAGTTTGCCGGTACTCAGTGAGGCGGTTTCGCAGCCCCTTATACCCACTACTTCTGATTCGCAGGCCTCTCCTGAGACCCATTCGGAGTCCGGTATGCTGCGCGATGCTTCAACTATGAAACCCGCGGATGTTTCTACCTTGGATGGGTCCGCAGCCACTGTGCAGGCACCGGCTTCTGAGGGTGTATTCAGGCCTACGGACTTGCATATTAAATCAACGCCTCCTTCTTTACTTAGGCCTAAATCTCGATCCATGTCTAAAAAAACAGTGCCCAGGCCACATGCTCAGGCCTCTATGCCTAAAAAACAAATAAGAATGGCTGAAGATCTAATAACTCTAATCAGGAGTAGCCAACCTCCCCCCCCCCCCCTTCTAAGAGGCCTAGGACTGAAGTTGATTATGAATTTTCTGATCAGGATTCTGTTTTTTCTGATTCTTCTGATTATCTGGATTTGCCCTTACCTACTTATGAAGATTCTGATGCAGAGGACTCGTATTACCTCTGCTTCCCTTCCTGAGGGTTTGTCTTTATTGGAAAACCTTACATACTCTAAAGTAGCATTTCCACTGGGAAAGCCAAGATTTTTCTGATTCAAAAAAGAGGCTTAGGGATTTCCTTTTCCTACCTCAGCATAGGCCTTTAGCTATTCCTCATGTACTAGACATTGTTGATGATGCTTTTTCGGAATCTAGTTTGGCCCCCGATTCCCTGCCTCCTGCCCCCAGAAAACCTGACCGATTCTACAGGGTCCCTGAGTCCCACATTTTCCTTTTCAAAAATCTTATTGCAGATCCAGAGACCGTTTCACAGGGGCCCAAGAGCATTAAGGCTTCTACTGCTAAAAATACTACCCCTTCTGATAGAGACTCCAGGGTGCTGGATAGATGGGGTAAGAAGGTTTAAACTTGTGCAAACTTGGCCATTAGGGCTTTAAACTGCCAGTTTCATATGTTAAAGTATCAGCAACATGTTATTGGACTGTTTAAACAGAAAATTGTGTTGATTCCTGACTGTGAGGAAAATAAAGAATTACAGGATTTAATGCATTCTGACGAACAAGTTGGAAAAAATACTTTGCAATGTGGTTTTGATTCATTAGAGGCCCCTTGCAGGGCTGCTGTTACTGGGTCTGTGCTCAGAAGGCATGCTTGGCTTAAGGAGCAATCTTTGCCTGATCATGTTAAAGCTAAATTGTTGGATGCTGCTTTAAATCAGGACTGCCTGTTTGGCAACAAGGCTGAGGAAGTTCTTAAAAAAGATGGAAGATAAAGCTAAATCTATACAAATTGTTAAAGATTTTTTTACAAGTTCAGTTTCCTAGATTTGGTAGGCACTGGCTCTCTTAGAATTGGTCCTTTCTAGCCCCTTTCAGGTCTTCTCAAGCAAAACCCAGACACAGCAAAAACCCCAGGTTTCAGTCCCAGGGGACTCACAGATCTAAGCAGTGGGGGAGCCTCCACTTCCAAATCTGGGAATAAGCCTCCCCCCTATGGTAAACTGTCTCAATGACTTCCTTTTAAAATTTCCAAGCACTTATCAACTGACTGACCCTTTGGGGGGAAACATTGCTCTTCTTGCAAAGAATTGTGAACTCATTACCCAGGACAAATGGGTTTTAAATATAGTGTCCCAGGGATACAGATTTCACTTCCACACGTTGCCAACACCAAGTGGGTGGACGGACCTACCCCCAAATCAGTGGGCAGAGGCCCAAAAACAAGTACTTTCTCTCTTAAGCATGGGGGCTATTCAGCTGGTACCAGAAGAGGAAAAAGGGCAAGGTTTCTACTCAAGACTTTTCCTGGTACCCAGAAAAGACCATTCATGGTGTCCTATCCTGGACCTGTCTACTCTAAACACCTTTTTGGAGATTCCAAAATTCAAGATGCTGACTCTTCACTAATTACTTCCTATGCTAGGCAAAGATGCCTGGTTGGCAACACTAGATTTAAAAGAAGCATACCTGCACATCCCAATCAGGGAATCTTGCAGAAGATACCTATGCTTCAAAGCAGGCTACATGCACTATCAGTTCTCTGCACTGCCTTTTGGCTTATCTACTGCACCCAGGGTATTCACAAAGTGCCTGGCTCCAGTTATTGCATTTTGCAGGCAAAGAAATATTCAAATGTACCCATACCTGGACGATTGTCTAATTCAGGCAAAAAGCCAGGACATACTTTTGAATCATCTCGCCTTTGTAAAAAGGGTTCTGACTTGTTTGGGGTACACCGTAAATGAAAAGAAGTCACACCTGGTACCTTGTCAACAAATTATATTCCTGGGAGCAAGCTTGAATCCAACTTCCCAGATGGCTTACCTCATGCCAGAAAAGCAAATTTGACAACCTACTTCCAATAAGTGGCCACAAAAACCCTGCTGTCTGCAAGACAAATACTGCAAGCCTTGGGGTTCATGGCCTCCTGCATTCTTCTGTTTCCATATGCAAGACTGCATATGAGGAAACTACAGTGGTATCTTAAAAACCTATGGTGTCAACATTCTCAAGACTTAGAAACAATGATTCCTATCATACCTTGCCTACGCCTAGAGTTCCTATGGTGGGCAGAGGCCTGCCACCAAAACAAGGGACTACCTTTCACACCACCCCCTGCCGCCCAAACCCTAACAGCAGATGCATCAGACTATGCATGGGGGGCTCACCTGGCAGGGAAATGCATTCAGAGCAAATGGAACCCAAGTCAGATGCACCTGCATATCAATCAAAAAGAAATGTTAGCTGTACAGAATGCTCCGACAGCCTTCAAGGACCACATTCTTCCAGGACAACTAATGGTAAAGATGGACAACACCACTGTTATGTGGTACATAAACAAGCAGGGGGGGGTACACATTCTTACCCCCTCTGCAGACTAGCCATGGCATTGTGGAACACAGCATTGAGCTACCAAGTGCACCTACAAGCTCAGTTCCTGCCAGGAAAATTAAATACATTGGCAGGCGGACTAAGCAGAAACCTCATTGACCCACACGATTGGAAACTGGAACCAAGAATTTTCAACATGTTGACAAGCAAATTGGGGAGCCCAGATATAGACCTGTTTGCATCTCCCCAGAACCACCAATTGGACAACTTCTGCACAAGGACTCCCCACAATCAAGCCTGGAAAGTGGATGCTCTGTCCTTCAGCTGGAAAAAACTATCAGTCTATGCCTTCCCCCCCCTGCCTCTGCTCTCTAAAGTACTACTAAAAATCAAACAAGACAAACCAATGATGATTTTGATTGCTCCAGACTGGCAGTGCCAACACTGGTGCCCAGTGTGTCATGGTTATCTCCATGGCACCTGCCTCAGACTCCTTCCCTGCTGTCTCAGCAGGAGAACCAGATTCTGCACCCTCAGCTTCTAAAACTGAAACTTGCAGCCTGGCTAATTACTTAATCTCTCCTTTACCATCCCTCAGCAAACCTGTGATGGATATCATTTTAGAGGCAAGGAGGCCTCGTACTAGAAAATCTTATGCTGAAAACTGGAAAAGATTGTGTGCCTGGAACCAATCTCAAGGGATGAGCACAGCAGCACCCAATTTACCTCAGATTTTACAATACTTAACCGAGATGCTTCACAAGGGCCTGTCTTTTTCCTCCATTAAAATCCACGCCTCAGCCATTTCAGCTCATTATAACAAAGAACCTCCCCTCTTCTCTCATCCACTACTCAAGCAGTTCCTCAGAGGAGCCAAAAAATTGAGACCACCCAGGAGAGCTCCAACCCCAGCCTGGGATCTTAACTTTGCCTTGGAGAAACTCACTCTACATCCTTTCGAGCCAGCAGCTACTGCAGACTTAAATTTTTTTTCTTGGAAAACAGCTTTCCTTTTAGCAATCACTTCAGCTAGAAGGGTATCTGAATTACAGGCCCTTATGACAATGGAGCCTTTCATCATCTTTCATGCAGACAGGGTGTCCCTCAAAACCAATCCATCCTTCATGCCCAAGGTGGTATCCGGTGTGGCTCCTAATCAGTCCATTCATTTGGCAACCTTCTTTCTCAGTCCACAGAATAAAGGGGAACGGATACTGCATTCCTTAGATGTGCACAGACAACTTAGGTTCTACTTGGACAGGACTAAATCTCAAAGGAAATCTGAACAACTGCTGGTGGTATTTGCTGCAGGGGCAGAGGGGAAGGCTATTTCAAAGCAAACCATTTCTAAATGGATAAGCCATTGCATTCATTTCTGCTATAAGCACCATGGAAAACCTATCCCCTAGGAAATCAGAACTCACTCCACCAGGGCCGCATCTACCTCCACAGCGTTTCTCAGAGGCGTCCCTACCAGGGACATCCTAGAAGCTGCTACCTGGAGTTCTGTACATAATTTCACCAAGCATTATTATTTGCGAATTTTCTCTAAATCAAGAGCTGGCTTTGCCACTGCAGTCTTATAGGGCCTTATAGCTGGCCCTAATGCTGTCTGAATTCCTCCTCCCATCCATAGCTTTGGGAATCTACCCAAATGTAATGACTGCAACAGTTAAACATGATGAACATAGTACAGTTGTGTACACTTACCGTAAATAAAGATGTTTGAGTATATTCACTATTGCAGTCCTGGTTACCCTCCCTCCAGCCCCCTAACTTCTTTTGGCTATACCTCTACTTTCCTTTGCTATGCTTAAAAGCCTTTTTGGTGTATTTTTTGTTGGAGGTATATCTTTGTACTTTTATATTTAATTGCTTCCCATTAGGGGGGCACCTGACATCTGGGGCAAGAAAAACTGATGTAATGGCATCGACTGCATGTTTTATACTCCTGACGATCTGACGTCATGGAAGAAGAGACGGCAACTGATGCAGGACCCAAGACTTTGTTAATCAGGCCGACTGAGGGCTTACCTGCAAGCAGGTAACCCAAATGTAATGACTGCAACAGTGAGTACACTCAAAACATCTACATTTATGGTACGTGTACACAACTGTACTTTTCTTTATGCACCCCCCTTCCCTCTCATACAGAAAGTTCTGCTAAAGATTCAACAGGACAAACCAAAAGTCTTGTTGGTGGCCCCCTTCTGGCCAAGGAAGTACTGGTTCCCCTTACTTTTTTCACTGGCCAAGGGCAGTCGCCACAAGTTATCTCACAAGGTGGATCTCGTCACACAACAGACAGGATCCTTCATCCACCCACACTTACAAACCCTCAGACTAACCCTGTGGGTGATAAACTTTTTAGCCCTTTTAGACACTTTTATTCAGAGGATGTGCTTTCTGTCCTGCAGGAGGCCAGTAAACCCACTACTAGGAGATCCTACTTATCTAAATGGAAAGGGTTCTGCATTTGGTGTCTACACAGACAACTAGATCCCTTTCGGGCAGACGTATCACTAGTTGTTTCTTGTTTATGTGAACTACTTAAGTCTGAACTTTCATATTTCTCAGTAAACGTCCATTTATTAGCTATTTCTGCTTGTTTACCTCTCTACCCACCATTATTATCCAGATTTGAGGTAAAGCTTTTCTTAAAGGGGTTCTACACATCAGACCACCAAGGAACACCCCCCTTCACTGGGATCTGAATTTTATTCTAGAAAAACTCACGACTGCTCCTTTTGAACCAGCAGCCTCAGCCACTTTAAAGATGTGCACGTGGAAAATGGTGCTTCTTGTAGCCTTGACATCAGCCGGAATAGTCTTAAAGTTGCAAGTACTCCTGGCCAGCCCACTCTACTTAATATTTCATAAGGATAGGGTATCTCTTTGCACAAACCCCTCCTTCACACCTAAAGTGGTCAATCAACTGTCACTTAGTCAGTCTATCCATTTACCCACTTTCTTTACCTCTCCTCAAAATGACAGTGTGAGAGTGCTCCATTCCCTGGATGTTCACAAGCAGCTTAGATTCTACTTAGACAAGACGAAGCACATCAGAAAGTCAAACCATTTGTTTATATCCTTTCTTCCCAGAGCTGTGGGAAACGCTGTCTTCAAATTCTTCTTGGATTTCCAACATGATATCGTTCTGTTACTCCTTCCATGGCAAACAGTTGCCTTTATACTGTGAGGACCCACTCCTCCAGGGCGGTGGCCTCCTCAGGGGCCTTTTTCAAAGGACTAGATACAGCCTCCATTCTAGAGGCAGCCACTTGGACTTCAGTCCACACCTTTACTAAGCATTACATACTGGACAGCATCTCTAGGGCTTGGGCAGGTTTTGCTAAAGCCGTCCTGCATGGATTTATAGAGAGTTCCTATATCACCATCTTCCCATATCACATCCTGAGCCGTGGTAGTCTCCCTCATGTTTAGAATACTGCAACATGAAAATAGAAGGATATAGAATAGTTGTGTAAAATTTTACCATAACCATAGATGTCCTTTTCTTCCATGTTGCAATATTCCTATCCCTCCCTCCAACCTCCGCTTAGGACCTCTTGTTTAGATTCCTTTTTTTTTCCCCTCACTGAATTACATCCTTATCAGCTAGCCTTAGATTCTGGTCCAAATGGGGCATTCATTTCTGAGTTGAGTGCATGCCAACGTCACATTTATTGCCCATGGTTTATGGTACCTACGTGTGACATACCACTCACCATACAGCAGCCAGGCTAAGCTTTTGTAGATGGGCCGGACGTTCGGGCCACCTCAGGAGGAGGATCCCTCATGTTTAGAATACTGCAAAATGGAAGAGAAGGACATCTATGGTTAGGGTAAGAGTTTACACAACTATTCAATCCCTTTTCATCCCCAGTTTCTATGATAATACAGTTGTTGACAATGCTGTGTGAGGAAGGAGTTAGTTTTTCTACAGTTAAACTCCAACTGGCAGCTATTTCCAATTTTAATATGTGCAACATACATGGTTCTCTGGCTTCTTCTAAACTATGCAAAGCTTTCATTAAAGGATTTTTTCTTTTAAGGCCTCCAATTAAATATCCTTTTTCACCTTTGGACCTGACACTTGTGTTACAAGGTCTAACACAGAAACCCTTTGAGTCTTCAGCTAATCCATTCTAAAGTTTCTATCGTGGAAAACAGTTTTCTTGGTAGCAGTCACTCCTGCAAAGAGAATGTCTGAATGCCAGGCTATCTCTTCCAAATCTCCTTAAATTATTTTTTCATAAGGACAGGGTCTCCTTGAACTAACCCTTTCTTTTTACCTAAAGTGGCCTCTGAGGTACAAATTGATAAAAATTGATACAATTTGGAAAGAAGACTGGTAAATAAATGGATTGGTTAATGTCATTCTCAATAGAAGATGAGACTAAAGGAAGGGAAACCAGATACACCTCCTGGATGTGCACAAACAGTTACGTTTTTATCTTCACAGGGCAAAATCATTCCAAAAATCCTTTCCTACAGTATCCAGAGTCACTCTGGCTAAATGGATAACAAATTGTATTTTCTGGATTGACTCTCAAAAAGTCTTGACACTATGCATACCTCCCAAGGCTCATTCACCCAGATCCATGTTCACATCATCTGCCTTTTGGTCCAGGACATCTGTTGGTGACATTTATGCTGCAGCTACTTGGTGCAATGCTCATACATTTGTTTCTCATTACAAATTAAATATTATTTCTAGAACTAGAGCCTCCTTTGGTTCAGTGGTGTTCGGGAATATCCTTCCATGAGGGCCACCCAAGAACGTCATAGCTGGGGACTCTGTCCCATACGTTAAAGAAGAACAAAAAGGGCAACCTCAGATTTAAAAGTTATGTTCTTACCATAACTAGGCATCTGTGTTGTCCATTTTCATTCTTTCACAACTTCCCTCCCTTCCATCCCCTATCCAAAGCTGGAAAGACCTACTGGACTGGAACCTAGAGTTCCAGGTTTGAGCACTATCATCTTCATCTCCTGTTTCTGTTTCTGCTATGGGGATTGGGCAACAAACACGATCTGGGACTTTAGGAATAGAGTAGAGCATTATGGGTACAGGGAGGAGTTTGAGGGCTGCTTCCTAAGTTTGAAATAAGAAGCCAAGTCAGATCTGATCTGGATTTGAACCCATACATTGAAGAAGAATGAAAATGGACAACACAGATGCCTAGTTATGATAAGAACATAACTTTTAATTTCTTAAAACTGCATAGACATTAGCTTGTTTTTTCCCATTAGCAAATAGTTGGAGTAAAGAAATCTGCAACTGAAAAGATTAATTACCAAGTACTTTTCCATGGAGACGAGCTGTTTACAGGTGCACGCAATTAATCTTGAGAGTTCTGAGCACTCTTTGCTGAGGGAACTGAGGCACTCCTTGCTGAGGGAAATGCAAAGTTTAAAGGTACAATTGCAAGCAGTTCAGTGAAAAATAAAGTTTGACATTTTGGGAAATGAATAAGAGGTAACAGTCTCCCTAACAGTGTAAATGCTTTCATGCATTTAATAGAACAGTGTACAATTTTAGTTTTAAAGGTAACCAGTGCACTTTTGCTTAGGTCTAAAAGTTAATGTTTTCTGTAAGCATGCCCACTGTTTTCACACCTGGAAGGGAACAGAGTTAAGAAAAGAAAAAAAAAACAGCACTCTGAGTAAGTGGGAATGCATGTGCATTGCTCCAGATGATATCCCTGCTTATTTTCTCAGTCTAGCCGCTGAAGCAGTCACCTACCCCATTAGCATTCTAATTAACCATTCAATCCAGGAATGCATAGTACCCAAAATTTGGAAAAAGGCCTTCATTATACCATTACATAAAGGAGGCAACAATAATAATGTTACCAACTTCCGTCCCATTGCTATCCTGTCTCCTATCTCTAAACTCTTAGAAAAATGCATAAAACAACAACTTCTTCCACACCTCTTAGATAAACAGCTTCTAACACCCACTCAACATGGATTCAGGCCAAATCATAGTACTATGACTGCCCTTCTCTCCTTCCTTGAAACTATTAATAAAGCCCGGGATTCTGGCCTTATTGTTTCCACCCTTCTACTAGACCTTTCTAAAGCCTTCAATACTATCTCTCATAGCCTGCTTTTAACTAAACTCTCTAAACTTAACCTATCCCCTTCTTCCTTGAATTGGTTCTCCAGCTACTTATCTAACCGATATCAAGCAGTAAAATGGAAAAAGGCCACCTCCTCATTTCTTAATACCCCAACCGGAGTCCGCCAAGGATCCATATTAGGTCCCCTTTTTAATATATTTATAAATGATTTCCAGAACTCTATTCCTTTCTCAAATATCATCCAATATGCAGATGATTCAACTATCATCTGCTCTGCCACATCTACCCCTGTACTCCTAAAACTTACTCAAGAAGCTTTTTCAACCACTGAGCAATGGATGAAAAGAAACCACCTTGTATTAAATGCCTCTAAAACCAAACTAATGGTATTTGCTCCCTCTAAAACTACCTCATTCAACTTTAACTCCTTCACTATCACTAGCCAAAACAATATACCTCTGGAACTGGTATCAGAGACCAAATTACTTGGGATCCAAATTGACAACCAGCTTAAATTCCATTCTCACTTACAGCTAAACATCAAAAAGACCCATCAAAAACTAGGCATGCTCTACCGACAAAATAACTACCTTACCCCTGCCACTAGAGTAACTCTCTCTACTTCCTTTCTTATCCCCTCCCTTCTCTACGGAACTCCTCTTCTCACTAACCTACAATCCTCTCTTAAATCTCAACTTTCCTCCTGCTACAACAAAATTGCCAAATTTGCTACCAGCCAAAAGTCATCCTCCCATCACTGCCCTTCTTTCTAAAAATTAAAATGGCTAGAACTTCCAAATAAACTCATCTGTACACAACTAACTCTTGTACATAAGCTCATTGTTAACCCCACCCTCTGTCCTTCACTCTCTTCTACCTTTAAGATGTACCTTCCTGATCGAGTACTAAGGTCCAATAATCAAAATCTAATAGAAGTGCACAAACCATCCCGTCCACCAGGCAAAAATCTTCAATCTTATGGTTTAGCACGTCTCTGGAACTCCCTACCACCTTCCATTCGTACTACTACTAACCATTACTCTTTTAAAAAATCTCTTCACTCACACCTAATATCCCAATGGGAATGCTCCTGCTCTCTCCCCACATAACAAATGATATCAAACTCCTGTTCCATTCTTTCTATGGAAAACAAACCCCTTTTTCACCTCATTCAAGGCCTTAGATTCCTTCTTTCTCTCTTTCTCTCTTTCTCACTTCTCTCTCGATCTTATTCTCATCTAAAACTTTCTCCTTCTATTCATCTCTCCATATACTTTTATTCCAGTACTTGTATGTTAGTTGTAAATATTGCATCAGACTGCTGCTACTTATATGCATTTTGTAAACAATTAATCAGACTGTAACTATGAACTGTATGTTCCTAAGAAGAAATGCCTCTCTGCTGTACAAGGCAATGTTCCATTGCCAGTCAGTTTTAACTCCAACCTCATCACTAGTGTGTATTACTTGCAATGTTTGCTGTATTAATTGTAAAGGTCTTGTTCAAAACTGCAACCTTTGTAATAAATATAATCTTTAAACTATTGTAACCTAGAGTGCTATTGGAGCTTTTCTCCCCAGGACTCCATTGAAAACGGGTTCAAATGGCCCAATGGACTATCCTGGTAAACCAACTGCAAATAAATAAATAAATAAATAAATTAACATGGGTAACCTTAATTTTAGGTTAGGTAATGCCTGTGGTTGCAGTTGCTGATGTGAGACAATTGTTCCTATCTGGAAGATTAAACTTCATTATTTGAAGATGTACACCGTTCTGTGCATGTGTTATACGTTTAATAAGGGATGGGGTGTTCTGAAAATGTACTTAGTTTTTTTTGAGAGTTTTCATGAACGTAAAAGTCTTGTAAACTGTGACACAGGTTCAAATGAAGATGAGAAGAAACAACTGTATAAAAGATCAGCCTGCCAAACATTAGTGTGTGCAAGAAACACAAAACATGGAAATGCACATTAAAAAAAAACTGTCATATATAATAGGAGGGCACATTAGCATTTTATCATAATGGCTACAAAATCCATTTTATCTTTGAATGTAAATGGCCTTATAGCATAGGCAAAAAAGGGAAGAGTATTGAGTTATATTAAGAAATGCAGAATGCAGATATCAATGTTGCAGGTGACATATTTGGAAAGAAATGAGCAAGCAAAGAAAGGGTTTCAGGAAGGATATTCAGCAGAAGAATGTCAGAGACTAAGGAAAGGGGGAATAATTGTACTATTTGCTAAAGGTGCTTCAACAGTGATAGAAGAGAAAAAAAGACAATAGTGGTAGATTTGTAGTAGTAAGGGACTGTTAGCAAGGGAGGAGGATTATGCTGTCATGCATTTATATTCCACTAAAAACTGCTATTACGGAGGTAAAGGAAATTTGGGGAGAAATCAGCTTTCCGTAGGGAATATTAGTTATAGCTGATACTGATTTGCAATAGTGAGGATATATTGGAGACATAGAAAGGAAAATATAACAAAAAGGGTAAATTTCTGAGGAAATTTATGAAAATATTTAATAAGGAGCATGTGCTTTCAGTAGTAACAACTCCAATAGAATTCACATATTACTCCCCAAGGTAAAATAACTGATCTAGACTAGATAGAAATTATACTTCAAAGGAACATTTGCATATAATTGAAAGCTTTGATACACATGCAATAACTATTTCAGATCATGCTTTGATAAAAACTAACATAAAGAATGTGGGGTAATGAAGTAAAAATGAGACACCGGTGCATTCCCACCTCCCTGTTAAAAAGAGAAGAATTTAAGAAATGGCTAGTAGAAACATTAGGGAAGATAGAAATATCTTCAGAAGTTATAGTTTTTTCAGAAGTTATAGCTAGTGAGTGGGATAATATGAAAATGAAGTTTAAAACTGGGTAGAAATAGAGAAAGAGATATAGTTAAGAAGTAATAGGAATTACTTAAAGGGGCTGACAAAGGTTAAAGCATTGCAGAATAAGGGGAATCTGACAGAAGAAGAGGTGCAAATGCAGAGTGCTAAAGAGAAAATAAGGGAATATCTGGATAATCTGCATGAGTTTAGAAAGATTGCTGTTGAGCAATTACTGTTGACAGTAACTCCAGAGCACAAAAAATGTGTAGCACAATGACTTAGGCAGCAGAAAGTAAAACTTATGGAGCCTACAACAAGAAAATAACCAGAAATCTGTACAAGTTTTAGAGATATTTCGTAAATTGTATGAAAATTTTATAAAGCAGAGAAATGTGGAAATCACGAAAGAGCACAGATAGAAATATTTATAGAAGATATAAGCCAAGGTTAGCTGTAGATGAACCTCAACAGCTAACAGTTAAGATAGGAGGGAATGAGATACAAATGGTGATGTATAATCAATATTCAGGAAAGTCTTCAGGAACATGTGGTATCCTGTAGAAGTTAGGAGGGAAGAAAAAAGTGATGAATATGTGGAAGATTTTAACAGTATTTTAAAAGGAGGGGAAGCACCAACATCTTGGAAGAATGCTGTGGTTGGCTGTATTACGTAAGGACAGTAAAGACCCATCAGTCCAACTTCATACAGACCCATTTTAATTTTAAACAATGTTTATAAAGTGTTTATGTCTATACTAACTAAAAAATGGCAAAGGTGCTGCCAAAATTGATAGATATGGATCATTGTGCTTTCGTGGAGGGGAGCCAAACAGTTGACAACATTTAATAGAATGACGATGATCTAGAGCAAAGCAGAACATACTGCTGTTGGTGGTCAGTCTTAAAGCAGAGAAAGAATCTGACAGAGTATGCTGGGATTTTCTTCCTTGGGCACTGGAAGCATTTGCATTCCCTGATAAAATAATAAGGTTAATTAGGAGGATATATGAAGGAACAGAGGCTAGAATTAAAGAGGGACGGTTTCTCTCTAATTGTGTTTGAACCAGATAGGAGTGTCTTCTTTCCACTTTGTTTGCTTTATATTTAAATTGATTGGCAAAGAAAATAAGAGACCTAGAAGCAAGAATATGATTGGTGTGGTAATCAAGAAAAAATGGCTTTATTTGTAGATGATATTATTTTATACCTGATAAATCTGGAAAAGGACATCTCAGTGTTGTGGACCATTTTGTGAAAGTTTCAAATCTTGTTAGCATATAAAATTAATAAAGATGAAAAAGGCTATTGCTGTAAATTATATACCCACAGATTAATTGGTTGAGCAGTACTCATATTTACTGGGACATGATAAGATGAAGTATGGATTAAAAAGAATTTCGTTAAGGCAGCTAAGGATATGTGAGAAGAGACTAAACAAAAGGTGGTAGAAAAACTGAGAAACTGGGAGTTATTTATGGCTACCAAGATATAAACAGTGAATGTTTAATTTTATGTATGAATCAGGAATATTTTTATCAACCAGAGGAGAAGCTGTGGACAATTTATTAATAGAGTTATAGGAATCTTTCTGGGAGGGGACAATGACTAGATTAGTCCTTTCAATAGAAAAAAGGTAGTTTGATTACCTAGTTAAGGTGTCTGTGTGTGTGTGTGTATATATGTATGTATATGTGTATGTGTGTGTATATATATATATATATATATATATATATATATATATATATATATATATATATATATAAATATATAAATATGTGTGTATATATATATATATATATATATATATATATGTGTGTGTGTATATATATATATATATATATATATATATATATATATATATATATATATGGGCAAAGATGGATATATAGATAGCAGAAAGTTATTATCCAAAATGGAAAGTGATGATGAAACAGGGAGGAAGTTCAAGAAATGATGAGAGAAGGGATTTTGAATGCAGTTCCTTAAGGAAAATAATAACTGCTATACAGAATATTATATTCATAAAGTAGCAGATAGTATTTTAAGAACTAAGCCAACACAAGAATGGAGAAAAGAGATTTTGCTAGTAGGGATGAATATAAGTAGATGTACAGAAAATAGGCAAGAGAGGGATGGAATTTATATGAGAAAACTGGCAAATGAGTCAAGTTATTGGGATCAAATAACTAGTGCAAGAAAGATAATACAGTGGGTTCTGAAAATGAACGAGCGTTCTTTCGACTATAAACTCCTCATCCAAAACACGAATGCACAAGAGTCACAAATAGAACTTGATGAGTTCTGATAAAGCCTATGTTTAGTGGGTGAAAGTGCTTAACCTCAGTTGTCATTAAAGAAGATTTTTGTAGCAATGCTGGTGTGCTTGATTTGTTGTGGTGCTATTAGTGACTCTTGTACGTTCATGTTTTGGAAATAGTGGGTTGAGGCTAAGAAGACATTTGGACTGCAGGCTTGAGACTGGCGTCTTTACTGGGGATTAATATCAGAGTATAGGCAAATAGAAAGGAATAGGGCAGTCTCTTGAAAGACCTGTTCTGGTGAAGCCTTTAGTTGAAGCTACAACAGAAGCTGTTGTTTAAAAAGGGATAATTAGTAGGACATGTAAAATCTTGCATGATAACTATACAAATCAATTAGAAGAGGTTAGAAAGGATTGGAAATAGAGACTGGAAAAGCACTTTACAAAAGAACAATGGGAGGGCATAAGTATGGCTCCCAAGTGTGCATTAAGTCCAGAAGGTTTAGGATCTTTTCTTTGGAAGTATTTGCTTAGGTATAGTTGTACTCCAAGCAAATTTATTAGCATTTTTTCTTGAGTAGATAGATACTGGAAATGTGATGAGGAAGGGAGTGGTAACTGGGAATATGTGTTTTGGGAGTGCAATGAGTTGGCATATTTTAAAAAATTCTTAGAGTGCTCTGTCAGAAATACCTGGTGAACAAATAGATGTAACTAGGGAAATTATTATTATTTTTTTTTATTTTTAGTTGGGATACAGGCTCTGAATTGCCTAAACATAGTAAGGTCTTGTTGAAGAATTCAAACATCTACTGTTGTGGAAAGTACAACTCTACTTTCCTCTGATAGATTGGGAAGCCTGCCTTGGTATATTCCAAATACTGGGAAGGTAGTATTCCACTAAAAGTGGCTTCACATAGACTTCATGAGCTAAGTGTTGTATTCCTCACCTTTTAGGCTCTAGAAGGGAAATGAAGACCAGAGCCCCCTTTTGCTCAGTTCAGTCTACCAGGCCCTGCTGTGGTATGTGAAGAAGCAAAAGCACATGCTTATACTCCACTGTGTGGAAAGGCAGTGACAGTCTGGCTGTGAACTGTAGACCAGAGCATCTCTCTCATATCCCATTTTAGTTATATATTCTTGCAGACTCCCTTATTTGCAGCTGGAGTCCTCTTCTGGCAGTGAAGGTTATGAGGACCCCTCTGGTCAAGATATTCTGGGAATATGCACCTGTAGCAGCTGGAGGGCGATGAGTGAGTAGTGATTGCTGGCTCTCGCATCCTGGGAGAAGGGAGGCAGCTCTTAATCACCACGTGGGTGACACCTTGTGTCTGCCCAGTGGAGCTTGAGTCTTTCCATTCCCACTCTTCCACTTGCAAGTCACAAGGTGAGGCAAGGGAGCTTGTGTCACTTGACACAAGCTCCCTTGCCTCACCTTGTGACTTGTAAGTGGAAGAGTGGGGAAGAGTGGGAATGGAAAGACTCAAGGTGAGGCAAGGGAGCTTGTGTCTGCCCAGTGGAGCTTGAGTCTTTCCATTCCCACTCTTCCACTTGCAAGTCACAAGGTGAGGCAAGGGAAATTCAGGTTGCAAGGCACACTTCCTCTTTGATGGCAGCTAAAGTGGAGCTCATAAGAGCTACTGCAGAAGAGGTAGCAAACTGTCGGGGTAGAGGGTAGATCTCCCTGCAGGGCCAGCGAGCTGGGCCACTCCCTATCACCCCATGTTTGCCATGAAAAGATGAATTTATGATAGGATTCGTGAGCAGGAGTGAATAGCCTATAGGGCTGTCATGTCATCTAGGATTTTCCGAGTCTTATAACCTTGGAACAAATGGGAGGATTGGGTACAGGTAGTGTAGTCTTCAGGCTTAGCCATGTTGGAAGTGCTTACAAAATTAATAATATAATATAATCATATTTTGTGAATGAGGCATCTTGAGATCAGTTTGTTAAACAGATAGGTGAAAGGGTCCTCTTCAGTTCTGTTCATTTCAGCAAGGGAAGGAGGAGTATTGTTGATGGACATCTTCCTCCTTTCATGGTAAATTTTGTATGTTCTCCTACCTTTCCATCTCATTCTGTGTTTGATAACAAAATTCAGACAAAGGCTAAAACTTGTCTTCATCATCCCTTGACGTCAGCCTTGCAAAAGTCACGGAAATTATCAGATTTGCCAAAATCCTTCCATTTTTCAGACTTGCAATGCCAGGTAAAATAATTTAAGCATCTGCACAGAGAGGAGTACTGTAACACCTCACTTGCTAAGGTTGCTGGTGTCTCAAGCCTACCTCAGACACATGTTTGCTTAACTCGGGTCTTATTTTTTTCCTTGATCAGGATGCATGCCTTTGCTGTTTGGTGTGATGGTCGGATCTGTGTCCATGTGTCAGTTCCTGAAGCAAATCTGCATCCTCACTTGCTATTTTTGAACCCTTCTCCTCTTTAAGGCATGTACTTCACGGTTGATAGGCATGTGTGTCTCTCCACATTACAGAAGTTGCTTAATTCCTGCCTTCCCTTAAGTTTCAATCCTCCTCCTCCTCCTCCTGAACATTATTCTGCATGTGTTGTTCCCACACATTCCTTTCATTTCAGTGTAATTTGTTCCTTCCCTTTTCTGAAGATCCCACCTCCAGTTCTTGTATCTCCTTCACAATATTCAGTACTTCAGTTATTATTGTGTTGACATCCAGTTCCCTATTTCCCCGCTCTAAAGATTCATTTCCTTAGTCGTGATAATTTGCTCCCCCAACATTTTCTCACAAAGTACTATTTAGGAAATTTTTAACATCTGCCAAGTGGTTACATTCCCAGAAAACATGTTCCCAATTACTTCTCTTTCCTGTTACACCTGCTGTCAACCTGAGGAAAAGATTTCTGAAGTCTGTTTGGGGTATACAAATACCTATGCAAGCATTTCCATGCAAAATTCCTAAACCTTCTAGACTTTGTTGCATACTTTGGGGGCATACAAATGTCCTCCTGCTTTTTTGTAAACCCCCCTTCCAATCTGTCTTCACAATCCTTTCTAACCTCTTGTGGTTGATTTTTATAGTTGTGCAGTTTTTTTATATCATCCTTTTTAAACAGCAGCTTATGTTCTATTTTTCCCTAAAAACTCAACCAGAACTGGGTTTTCACTTACCACTCCCCTATCCATTTCTCTTTGCCTGTACAGTTCAAACTTCTGCTAGGCCTCATCCCACTTTATTAACCTTGCCTACCTAGTTATTTGTTCCCAGTACCATGGTTTGTTTGCTAATTTTCTCCATTAAATTCCAGACCCCTCTTGCCTGTTTTCTTAACAACTTCTTGTACTCCTCCCTGTTGATAAAACCTCCTTTCTTCATTACTGTGTTGGCTAATTTTTTGGAATACGTTCTACTACCTTATAAATATAATATTCGCATTGATTTATAACCTTCAGCTTGAGTTATATATATTGGCCTTAACTGTTTAGCTCTAAAGTATCTGGCCAAATCAGTTAATCCTAACCCACCATGTTGTTTGGGAAGAATCAGCTTATCCCACTTAACTCTTGCCCTCTTCTCCTCCCAAATAAATTCCTTCATCTCTTTTTTTTTTATTTATCATCCATTGCTTTTCCTGTTGTTGATAAAACTTTGTCTGACTTGTATATAAAATAAAAAAAGACTAAAAGCATCTTCCTTCCTTGTGTCTTACTATCTTTCACTATGTAAGATGTAATTCCCTTAAATAGTTTGCCAGGACATTTTATCAGAAAAACTCAAAACTTGAGAATAAACAAATTAAAGTAATGAAAAGACTTTTTGGAGTTGGAAAAATAGTAATTGTGTAAACGTTTCCTGTCATTTTTATAATTTACTGCAGAGCTCTGAAAAAAGCTGTTATCTCTGTGCCATCTAGGCTCCACCCGTTGCCTTACTCTCTATATCCATAATCCATAGTCTACTGCTTCCAGTTTCCCAGTTTTTGCGTTTTCTTTTGTTTAGTCCCTTCCCACATATTCATAGCTGTTGTAGTAGAATACTTTTTAATCTCTAGATCTAAATATTTAGTCCCCATTGATGTACATATTGCTGAGCCAATTCATGTGTGGGTGTTTGTTTTATTGCTGTAGACTTTGTTTTATATTTATTTATTTTATATCCTGAAAAAATATTTGAAACGTTTTCAAAATGTTTCAGAACACCAAAATATCCTTTTCTGGTTTATCAAGTACAAAACAGTATCATCAGCAAATAAAGCTAACGTTTCTTGACTACCATACCAGTTATATTTTTTAATTTGTGAGTTATTTTTCTTTGCCAGTCGTTCTAAATGTAAAACAGGTAACAAAGAGAAAACCTTATCTCGTTAGTCATTTCAAGCACAGTTTGCCAGAGAAAACCCTTCAGTCCTTAATTATTCCCTTTGACCCCTCATATATGCCCCTTATTAACCACATTATTCAACCATGGACTACAAATGCAGGCATCGCTTTGCTCATAAAATCTTAGCTAACTCTATCAAATGCTTTTTCTGTATCAAAGACAGTCTAGTAACATTATTGTTTTCTTACGCTTTGCTTATCTCTCTCTCACTCTCTCTCTCTGGATCATCATTGTTTGATATTAATAGTCATATGTTTGAGACCCCCCCCCCCCCAAAAAAAAATGCAGTTATCCATAGCTATCAGTTTTGGCAACACCATTGACATTCTGTTAGCTACTATAGTCATAAACACTTTAGAGTCATGGTTTAAAATTGAAATTGGTGTATTTGAAGTTGGATCTGAAGGGTATAACCACCACATCTGAAATGGCCACCACAACTTTCTTTTAAGATGCTAGTACTGCCCTCCCCTTTTAAAATATTGTTAAACAAAGCCTTCCAGATCTGTATCACATTCTTCCCTCCTAAATTCCAAGCTTCCATAGGAGTACCATCCGTTCGTAGAGACTTCACTGTTGATTGATTATATATCGCCATTTTTATTTCATTCCTTCCAGTCTTGGATAGTAAGTCTGGAGTCTCATCTTCCTATAACCTTGGCATAGTTAAGACTTTTGTAAATATTTCCATTTGTGCCTTTTCTTGGTTTCCATATTCCATTGCTTTGTACAAATTATCATAACTTTTTCTGAAATCTCTAATAATTTTTATTGTCATTGGCGCACTTAGTTTGAAAACAATTTTTTCTACTTTCTGCTGTGCTGTTTTAAGATTTTTTTGTGCTTTGTTACAAAAATTCTTGCTTAACAGCAGCCTTTGTAATCTCATGCACGTTCAAATATTCCCTAGCACTTAGCAGTTGTTCCTCTTTTTGTTCGGTGAAATTCCCCTTTTTCTGCAAACTGCAGCCTTTATCAAACCCTCTAAATAATTCATATAACCTCTTTTGCATTTCTCTTTCATTTTTACCATTCCATTTTTTATTTTATCCTATTCCCTAGCTATCCCTTCTGAAGAATTTTTTTATCAGATCTAAGGGTTATCAAAATCCCCCTTTTTTTCAGTACCTCCAAGCTCAACAGGCTATGGAAGGGGAAGGGAACGAGGCAGAGGAAAAGGAAATCAAAAGGTGAGTTATACATCAACCAGCCACAACATAATGTATTAGACAATTTACAGCCAGAGATTGTTATAACATGTGAGGGCAAGCTTCTTGGTTTTAAAGATTTTTTTTCAGTTATAGTAATATAAAGGTTACCAAAGGATTTTTTTGTGCCTTTCAATAAAATATTTACATTTGTTCCTCACACTCTTATTAATATTCATGATTTATTAATGGAATTAACATTGTTTACCTGTTTACCTGGAAATTAATCTTAAAATACAGTTGTGATAAAAATGAGACTGCTAACTCTTCTAACACCTTATATATAAAGAAAAGTACATTTACTCTCCCACTCAACTCAGTAGTTGCCATTTTTGAAAAATGTTTTGAGAGAATTTTACAACTAGTGTAAATTAAATTGCTCAGCTTTCTCAAATTTGAACAAAGAACAGAATATTGTTAAGATTTTAAAGCGTGACCTTTCACTTAGAGTGATGGAACATGACAGAGGAGGGGGAATTGTGTTAGCAGATAAAACAAAGTGTTAGTAAGCTCTGTAGTATGTAGCAAGATATAAGTAAATGTTACTGTATCTAGGAATGAAATATTTATAGAATATAAAAAAAAGTTGATTTATTCCTGGAAGATTCATTGCTACAAGGGGTGATCTCTGTAGATATTTGTAATTTTTGTCTATGAAGAATTCATTGGTACCAGCTGTGTTTGGGATCCCGAAGGTCTGTGAAGATGTAAATGATTCACCATATAGGTCAGTGGTTGCAGCACATGGATCTAAAACTTATCCCCTAGCTGTTTTTGTGGATCATAATCTTAAGAATTCCCTCAGTTCAACTTGTCATATACTGAGAGATTCATGGGATTTCTTAAGTAATATCAAACAACATTACTACAATGTCGATTGTAGTTTTTTTAACTATAGATATTGATTTATTTACAAGTATACCACATGTGGTAGGTTTGAATTTTTTTCATTCTGCACTTATGGAATTAACCTATCATGTTCTGTAGTCCTATCTTGCCTTCATTCTTACATATGGTTTGGAGCCGATCCTCTGCTTCGACTCAGCTGATTGCAAAGATCGAAGTCTCTAAGTTAGCTTGTGGCAGGGTAAGTATCCCATAACGCACTACTAAGAATCTCCCGATCTCATTTGCCATTCTACGAATTCAGAAGTGTTCTCTTTCTTGGCTGTGGCTAAGTTGGTATATTTTTGTTCTTCCAATATTTATAGTGTTCTTTTTTACTGTAAAGTTAGTTTATTATTAATAGCTTACTGCTGTTAACTTGCTAGTAGTTAGTGTGTTTTTTTCTGAAGTTTTATTGCTAGTTGCTGTTGCTAGTTGTTGGTCATCACTTTCGCAGGCCTTCTTTTAGTGGTATCCCTTCGTTTTTGTTGTGCTAGTTTTTGTTAATCTTTCTCAGGCATAGGTCTGTTTTAGTTAGAGGACCTACCTTTGCCTAACTGTTGCTTGTTTGTTCTCTGTCTCGCCTACCCCTCTATTCAGGGCTAGGCCCGTTTAAGTTAGAGGACCTTGTCCTCTCTTCTTATTGTCGTTTTTTGCTGTCTACAGATGTCCTTCAAGAATGCAACTGCAGTCATAACATATGGGTTGTCCTGCCTCAGGCAGCCCTCGGTCGGCCGGATTCCAAAGTCTGAGTTTGGCGTTGGCTGGTGTCGCCTCCTCTCCGACGTCAGAACGGCTGGAGTATAAAGGCATCGGCTGACTCCATCTTCTTCAGTCTTTCTTGCCGCGCGGTGCCCGAAGCAGAAGCAGTTCGCAAGTGCCGGTCGGTCAGCTCCTGTGTTTTCAGTACCGAAGTCATCTAAAAGCTAAGTACCCCGTTGGGGAACATTTTTTCTTGCCTCAGCCGATGTCAGAACAAATTGAGAAAGTTAATAATTGTTTGTCTTGTGGTAAACAAATACCTCATAAGGACTTCCATTTTTATTGCCTCCCTTGCCTGGGCCCAGACCAGGACATCTCGGCCTGTGCTGCCTGTGCTTGCTTTAATAAGCGCACTCTCAGGCGCCGGGCAGAATTTGCCGAAGACTTTTTCGGCGAATCTTTCGCTTATATCATGCCGTCGGAACAACCGACAACTCAATCTACCAAAAAACGAAAGGACCGGGACCGACATCCTCGGCCCGCGTCCTCCACCGATACTCCTCCTAAACTCTCCGCGAGTGCTTCGGTCCCTTCGGAAGCGGTAATTCAACTGCTCCAGGCCAACGACACAGCGTTAACACGTCCTTCGGTCTCGGAGTCTACACCGGTGCCGGTTGTTGATTTTCCTCCAGAAACCGAAGTTCTGGATCTACCCGACACCATTCCTGTGGACAAGGTTACTCCTGCACGTGGGGCAGCTAGGCCTCCTGTATCCATGTCCATCAAGGCCTTTGCACGTGCTAAGGCCGCCAGCCAGGCCAAGGCCCATCCTAAACCTTCTGCCCAGGCCCCTTCTTCTGATAAACAGATCATGTCTCTTGCTGCAGATCTTATTTCTCTTGTCAGGGGGTCTCACCCTCATCCAGACAGAGGTTCTCAGCCACCTGCAGAGAAAAGGCCCAGAACTGAGCAGGCCGACAACCTCTGTTCAGATGAAGCCTCTGGAGATTCTGAGCATTCAGATACCCAAGAAGAATCCTTCCAGGCCTATGAGGACTCTGATGCTGAGGAATCAATTCCCTCTGCCTCTCCTCCAGAGGATTTTTCGTTCGGTGAAGTCCTACACTCTATGAGGGAGCATTTTAAATGGCAGGGTCAGGAATTCTCTGATTCCAGGAAAAGGCTACGTACCTTCCTCAAGCTACCCCAGCATAGACCTTTAGCTATCCCTCCAGTTATGGATGTCCTGGATGATGTTTTCTCCGACTCCAGTGCTAACCCTGATTCTCTCCCTCCTGCTCCTGTCAAGCCAGACAGATATTATAGGGTCCCTGACACCCACAAACATCTCTTTAAGGCCCATTCTGTGGGCCTAGAAACTATTTCACAGGGCCCCAAGGGAGTGGCTACTTCCACAGCCAAGAATCCACTGCCAGCGGATAGGGAAGCTAGGTCCCTGGAGAGATGGGGTAAAAAAGTTTATACCTCTACCACCCTGGCCATGAGGTCACTTAACTGCCTTTTTCATATGTTTCAGTACCAGGAATTTTTACTGGATGATTTACAGAAAAAGCTAGCCTCTTCTGAGCCTATTGATAGAAAGGCATTGCAGGATCTAGTACATAACACTCAGCAGGTTAGCAATCATTTTCTTCAGTGTGGTTATGATGCATTGGAGGCTTCATGTAGGGCAGCTATGACTGGGGCTGTTATACGTAGACATGCTTGGTTAAAACAGCCACTGCCAGACCATGTTAAAGTAAAATTACTTGATGCACCTCTGGAAAAACAGAAGCTTTTTGGTGCTAATGCACAACATGTGTTGAAATCCATTGAGGAAAAAGCTAAATCAGTACAGACAGTCAAAGATTTCCTCCAGGTTCAGCCACCCAGATTCAGCAGGAATTGGCCTTCAAAGAATTGGTCCTTTCCAGACACTGACAAGTTTCAAAGGGGAAAAAACAGGCATGCCAGAGGTAGAGGGCAATACCGAGGCTCCTACAGGGGCCGCCAATGGCAACCACCAAATCAAAGAAGTGGCGCGGGCAGTCCAGCTGCACCACGAGGACAACCACAATGACTTGGCTTTCTTACCATCTACAAAGGCTCAAAGAGAAGCACCTTTGGGCGGAAAATTATCCTTATTCTCAAAAAACTGGCATATTTTAACCAAGGACAAATGGATTCCGGATTTAATAGACAATGGTTACAGATTCCACTTCATACTTTACCAATAAGACAAGGCATGCCAAACCTGCCACTTCATCAAAGGGCAGAGGCACTCATTCAAGTTTCAAAGCTGTTAAATATAAAAGCAATAGAAAAGGTCCCTCCACAGGAACAAGGCCAGGGATTTTATTCAAGACTGTTCCTTGTTCCAAGAAAGCAAAACAAATGGAGGCCTATACTGGACTTGTCTGCTCTAAATACTTATCTCATTGTGCCAAAGTTTAAAATGCTGACGTTGCAGCAACTCCTTCCCATGCTGGGCAAGGGGTCTTGGCTGGTCAGTATGGACCTCAAGGAGGCATACCTGCATGTCCCAATCAGACAAAGCTGCAGAAGATACCTCAGATTTCTTGCAGGGACAGAGCATTATCAATTCTCAGCATTGCCGTTTGGCTTGTCTACTGCGCCCAGAGTGTTCACAAAATGCCTGGCATCAGTAGTGGCACTGCAGACTCCAGGGGATTCAAATATACCCCTACCTGGACGACTGCCTCATACAAGCAGACAACAAACAAACCTTGATAGCAAACTTGGACTATGTCATTCAGTTACTACAGGCCTTGGGATACACAGTCAACATCCAGAAATCAAGACTTCTGCCATCCCAACAGATTATTTTCCTAGGAGCCAAATTGGACACAAAAACACAAATGGCTTATCTCACAGAGGAAAAACAACAGCAGTTACCAGAGTACTTCAAAGGCCTAGCAAAGCTCTCCCAGCTGACTGCAAGGAAAATCCTGCAGGCCCTGGGGTTCATGGCATCTTGCATTCTTCTCATACCTTTGGCAAGACTTCATATGACAAAGCTGCAATGGTACTTAAAAAGCTTATGGTCCCAACACAGCCAAAGCCTAGAGGATGTAATCCCACTCATTCCATGTCTACAAAGAGAATTTTTGTGGTGGGCTCAAACAAGTCAGTTAAACAAAGGCATGTCTTTCAACAAACCTCAAGCAGGTCAAATGATTACAACAGACGCCTCAGACCGTGGATGGGGGGCGCACATGGAGGGCAGATGCATTCAAGGTCAGTGGACACCAAGGGAAAGGCATCTGCACATAAACCAAAAAGAGATGTTGGCAGTGATGCATGCAATCGAGACTTTCGAAAAATCATTTCAACAAGGACATTTACTAATAAGGACAGACAACACCACTGTTATGTGGTATATAAACAAGCAGGGAGGCACTCATTCTTATCCCCTCTGCAGACTAACAATGATTCTCTGGGAAAAATCCCTAAGCCTGAAGATACACCTGCAATCCCAGTTTGTGCCAGGCAAGGACAATGTATTGGCGGACAAGCTGAGCAGAAATTTCTTGGATCCACACGAATGGATGCTGCATCCTCACATTTTCTCACAAATAACAAGGACATGGGGAAGACCGGACATAGATCTCTTTGCTTCTTACATGAATCATCACCTGGAAAAGTTCTGTACAAGGACCCACCACCCTCTAGCCTGGAAAACGGATGCTCTCTCCTTCAGCTGGAATTCTCTAACAATTTATGCATTCCCTCCTCTACCACTGCTGACCAAGGTGATACTGAAGATCAAAGCAGAACAACCAACAGGCATTTTGATAGCTCCAGACTGGCCAAGGCAGCACTGGTACCCATTGCTGTTGAGCATAACTCTGACCAAACCGTGGCCTCTGCCCCTATGGCCTCTGCTTCTAACACAACACAATTACAGGACTGTTCAACCTGAAAACATTGCATCTGACAGCCTGGAGGTTACCATAACTCCTTCCGATATCTCTTTTTCCAAAAAAGTTCAAGAGATCTTACTGGAAGCACGCAGACCTTCCACCAGAAAAACCTATTCAGCCAAGTGGAAGAGATTCATCATCTGGAATGCTAACAGGGTCAGGATACAACGGTATTGAGTATACCTCAGATATTGGAATACTTGGCAGAAATGTTTCATACTGGTCTCTCATATTCTTCCATAGAGATTCATGCCTCAGCAATCTCAGCAAAATACAATTGTGATCCACCTGTGTTTTCGCATCCTTTGCTAAGACAGTTCCTAAGAGGGATAAAGAATATCAAGCCTCCCAGGAAACCGCCAGTACCTGCATGGGACCTCAATTTAGTTTTGGAAAAATTAACTCTTCCTCCCTTTGAACCAGCAGCAACTTCAGAAATGCAATTTCTCATGGAAAACAGTTTTCCTATTGGCAATCACATCAGCAAGAAGAGTCTCGGAGATACAGGCACTCATGGCAGTACCTCCTTTTCTCATCTTTCATCAGGACAGAGTCTCTCTAAGAACCAATCCTTCATTCATGCCAAAAGTAATTTCCAGGGTGTCTCTAAATCAAGCCATTCACCTGCCTACTTTCTTCCCCAATCCTCAAAACAGGGGGGAAGCACTGCTGCATACTTTGGACATACACAGGCAACTACGCTACTACTTGGACAGAACTAAGGCAACTACGCTACTACTTGGACAGAACTAAGGCCACCAGAAAGTCTGACCAACTGCTTGTAGCCTATGCTGCTGGAGTACAAGGAACAGCAATCTCCAAACAAACAATTTCCAAATGGATTGGACACTGCATCAGATTCTGCTATTCTTTTCATGGAAAAAGTGTGCCAGCCAATATTAGGCCACACTCCACCAGAGCTATAGCCACATCCACAGCTTTCCTAAGAGGAGTGGCTACAAAGGACATTCTATAGGCTGCTACATGGAGCTCCGTGCATACATTTACCAAACACTACAACCTGCCTTTATACTCCAGATCCCGAGCAGGCTTTGCTTCGGCAGTCCTGCAGGGCATTTTAGCTACACCATCACTTTCTTAGTTCCAACCACCCCCAGCTTGGCTATGGTATTCAACCCATATGTTATGACTGCAGTTGCATTCTTGAAGGACATAGTACAGTTTTGTACCTACCATAAATGTAGATGTCCGATAGATATGCAACTGCAGTCGGATTTTCCCACCCTCCTACCCCTCTGCAACCTTCTTTATGGGTCCACTCCCCCTATTCCTATTAGCTGGGGGTATCTCCTATGGTGTATCTGTTTATTACTGTTGTGCATGTCTGGAATTGTTTATCCATTCACCAAATTTAGCCTTCCTAGGAGTGCACCTGGCATCTGGGGCAAGAAACACTGAAGAAGATGGCGTCGGCCGATGCCTTTATACTCCAGCCATTCTGACGTCGGAGAGGAGGCGGCACCAGCCGACGCCGGACCCAGACTTTGGAATCCGGCCGACCGAGGGCTGCCTGAGGCAGGACAACCCATATGTTATGACTGCAGTTGCATATCTATCGGACATCTACATTTATGGTAGGTACAAAACTGTACTTTATAGTCTGTTGTCATTGTTGTGGTAGTTATGTCTAAGGAAACTAAAGACCATAGACCTTCGGGTTTTAAGAAATGCCAAAAATGTTCACAAAAAATGTCCCTGACTGACTGGCATAGTATTTGTGTTTATTGTTTGGGAGCCATACATCTACAGGAGACATGTACCTTTTGCCATTCTTTTAGTTCCCGGGTTCTCCAGGAAAGGAAGAACAAACTGATTTTGAAAGTTCTCTTTAAACCTTCCTTTGAGGAGGATTTAGCTAGTTTTTCCTCTTCTCACTCCAGGTCTCCCTCTTCAAAAAAAGAGAAGGTTAAGTCGGTGAAAAGACAGTCTCTGACACTGACTGACAAATCAGGACCTCCAGAGAAACTTGTCAAAGTTGTCAAACCTTCTACCTCTTCGACTCCTCTGCCTTCAGAGCCAGTTGAGGTTATTGATGTAGACCTTACACTTTTGGCCCAAAGTTTTTCGGAGCCTATAGCTGAATCCATACCTCAGAGCCAATCAGAAGACTTACTATCTGTATCCCTGACACTTAGATCTCCAGTTTTGCAGAGATCTCGATTCTCTACCTTGTCTTCTAGATCCTCCAGGAGTCTTTCTAATGAGGATGTCGAGAGGGTGGTGCGTAGACTTTTGAAGTCGTTGGCGCTAGCAAATTTGTTTTTGCCTCTGACCCAATTGGTTCCGGAGCTGTCTAAAGCTGTATTACCTGCTTCTGTTCCTCCTCCGAGCCATGCTGGCCTTTCAGAGCCAGATCTATTGGTGCCTTTTGTTGTGGAACTGTCTGTTCCAGCATCCCAAGTGGTTTTCTCTGAGCCGAGTTCTGCTTCGACACCTTCAGTGCCATCTCTGGTGTCTAGCAGCCAAAGCTCACCAGTCGGTACCGATGGGGACACTTGAACCCAAATTTCTTAGGTTCCGAGCCTACCTTTTGGTGCGTCGGCTCGGCTGAGCTCGGATCCTACATCTGTCTCAGAGCCAATCGCTCCGGAGCCGGGGGCTACTTTCGCTTCTTCGGAACCTGTGGTATCCTTTGAGCCAGAGGGATCTACCTTCGAGATGATGAGGAGCGTGCTGTCTAGTTCTTCAGCTCTACACAAGGAAACCGATGTTCTTCCCCTTCAAGCTCCGACCTCTGTCTCAGCACCATCCCTTTCTCATGACAGCAGAGACCCCGCAGCCTCAGGAGCCCCCCTTGGGTGGCCCCCAGTCTTCTGAGACCTCCCCAGAATACCCTTCTGAGGAGCCTCCTTGGAAGAAAACTTGAAAGAGGAAGCATGTAGACTCCCCTGTTGAGTCCATCACCTCTGACACTGACCTCGAGGAGTCAGAAGGGTCCCCTAGGTCGTCCTCTGAAGATATCTCCTTCGTAGATATCCTAGAGATCCTGAAACAGAGAGGTGGCTGGCCCACCGTCACCCTTTCTGATGAGGAGTCAGTGAACCTGAAGGCTTTCGGGTCTCAACCTTCAGCCTCTTGGGTGTCTCCACCTTTCAATGAGCTGTTAGATTTGATGAGTTGAAATATGTAGGAAACTCATGACACCAGTCCCTAGGAGGCCGAACAAATTCCTTTCAGCTCCTAAGGAAGAAGAGTTTCTGACCAAAGATGTGCCTGTAGATGCCATGGTGATGGCAGTAGCCACAAAGAAGAAACTAGCAGAGACATCCTTATCTGTCCATCCACCGAACAAAGAGTCTTGAACGATGGACAGATATGGGAAGCGTACTTTTTCTTCAGCGGCTTTTACACTCAGATCGCTGAATTACCTCACCCATTTCACTAGGCTTCAAAGAGATCTCCTAAAAGAGCTGTGAGATGCTCTCCAAGGTACTTTAACTGAAAGAGTCCCTGAGAAGGTTACTGCTCAGTTGTCCACCTTAAACTCTGTTGTTAATTCCTCCATGAGGCTATCTTACACAGCAGATGGAGCGAGCAGGGCAGCAGGTTAAGGAGTTTCCCTTGAGACATTCCTAGATGCCCTTGTGTAACTTTGTGGAGCTTTTCAAATACTACATTTACCAGTGCCCCCTTTGACGTTTCCTCTCTGGACCAAAGGTAAAAGACACACTCACCAGATGCGAGCAGGAAGGGAAGACTCTTTGCCATGGGAGTACGTTTCTCCGTCCCTTCTAGACCATACCCTAAAGGTCAGAGAGGGGGAAAAATTTGGTTCAAGAAATCTTGGAGATTTTTCCCAGACGCACAAGGTGATTCCTTCTCCAGAGGCAGAGGAGGAGGAAATAGCGATAGATGTCACCTTAGAGGCATGGGGGGGGGTCGCAAAACCAGGGTAACCGCGATTCCTTTCATGGACGTCCCTATCAGCGCTCCTGAAGTGAGGCCCGGCTGCACTTCTCTGGAGTCAGTTGGGGGTCGCTTATCTTTGTACCCAGAAGGCTGGCACAGAATCACACATGACAAGCGAGTACAAAGGATAATTTCCAGCGGATACTGCATACCCTTCTCTTTTCTACCTCATCTAACCAAGAGAATCCCAGATGTTCCACCCAATCACAAGGATCAAGCAACTATAGAAGTCCAAACGTTGCTTCAAACGAGAGTCATCCAAACTGTCCCCGCAGACCAGATAGGATTTGGAACTTTCTCCAGATTCTTTTTAGTGCCAAAACGAACAGGGGACTGGAGGCCCATCTTGGATCTCAGCAAGTTAAAGGAATCAGTGAAGAAGTCCCAATTTCCGAATGGTAACATGGCAATCTATACTCCCTCTGTTAGGGAAAGACAATTGGATGTGCTCCATAGACCTTCAAGATGTGTACTACCACATAAAAATGGACAGGGCATCAAGGAGTCATCTACGCTTCTGGCTGGGAGCCAGTCATTACCAATTTCGTGCTCTGCCCTTTGATCTCACCACAGCCCCCAAGGTGTTCACCAAATGCATGGCAGTAGTAACGGCTCACTTGAGATGTCTTGGATTCCAAGTGTTTCCGTACCTGGACGACTGGCTCCTGACTGCCACCACCAGGCACCTACTTCTGCAAGCCAGGGATTCCGCTTTCCAAGTCTGTACTCAGCTAGGCATCATTATAAATTGGGAAAAATTTGTCTTTTCGTCCTGTCAATATGCAACTTTTATAGGCGCAGAAATAGACACAGTGGCAATGATGGCTCGCCTTCCTTCAGACAGAGTGCAAAATCTAAGACAACAAATATACAGCCGGCTAACCCAACACAAGGTCAAAGTAAAGACAGTGCTCAAACTACTGGGAACCATGGCCTCTACTATAGCTCTAGTTCTATTAGACTACATATGAGAATTCTACAGTGGCTACTCTTTTCCCAATGGTCTCTTCAGCAACTGCCCCTCTCTCATCCCATTTTAATAACAGAATCTTGCAAAAAGGACCTTTGTTGGTGGATCCAGTCCAATCAACTAATGATAGGGAGACCATTTATTCCTCACCAACCCGTTGCTACTGTGACCACGGATGCCTCCCAGATAGGGTGGGGGGGCATTATCTAGGAAGGACAGTCCAAAGCACATGGCAGGAACACGAGGCTCACTTGCATGTCAGTGTTCTAGAAATGAGAGCAGTGCTACTACCATTGCAAGCACTTCACGATTTTCTTCCTCTAGGGACAATAGCAATCCAATCAGGCAATATCAGTGGTATGGTATATAAACAAACAAGGGAGAACCAGATCCTACCCCCTATGTCGAGAGGCTCTATATATTTGGCAATGGGTGATGTCTTCCCAAAGCTTTCTAGTTGAAACGCATATCCCGGGGAAAACCAATGTGATAGCTGACAAGCTCAGCAGGGCAATCTTGATGCCTCACAAGTGGTCTCTGAATCCGAAAGTCATGGAACAGATTTTCCGCAAATGAGTACAGCCTTGCTGTGACCTGTTTGCCACACCAATGAACACCAAATGCAGCAGCTACTTCACCCTTACACCCCCCCCCCCCCCCCTGGACACACTAAGAGATGCACTTGTCCACAATTGGCCCTCAGGACTTATTTATGCCTTTCCTCCCTTTTCGCTAATATCGAAAGTTATCCAGAAAGCAAAGCCTTTGGGAAGCGGAATGATTCTCATCACTCCTTACTGGCCTCATCAGATTTGGTTCCCCTTACTCAGGGCTCACCTTCTGGACGATCCATGGAATTTGGACCCAGTAGCAGAACTTCTGACACATATGTCAGATGTGTTCCATCCTTGTCTCCACACCCTCAACTTGACAGCGTGGCTGCTCGACTTCCATCCCTAGTCAGGCTTCATGATTTCTCCCCTGCAGTTACACATATCCTGACGTCATCTCATAAACCTTCGACAAGAAAACTGTATGCTAGCAATTGGAAAAGATTTTGCCATTGGACACAAGCTAGGAACATACATCCACACACAGCCTCCATTTCCTTAGTATTAGAATTTCTAACCAAACTTTTTCATCCGGGATCAGCTGCTGCTACTATCAAAGTTCAGTTGGCAGCTATCTCCAATTTTCATTTGGGGCAACATGAACCTAATCTTATGGCTTACAGTTTGTGTAAATCATTTTTAAAAGGCACTACCTTACTAAGACCTCATTTTCAAGAACCTATATCTCCCTGGAATTTAAATTTTGTTCTTTCAAAACTTACCTCACCGCCTTTTGAACCTTCACATACATGTTATTTAAAGTTCCTTTCATAGAAGACCATTTTTCTGGTAGCCATTACGTTTGCCAGAAGAGTGTCAGAGCTGGAAGCACTCTGTCAAACCTCCTTACTTGATATTCCATAGAGACAGAGTTTCCCTTCGCACTAACCATTCATTCGTCCCCAAGATTTGCTCACAATCCAATATTAATCAAACTATTGAACTGCCAGTATTTTTTCCAAATCATACAAACAAAGCGGAATATAAGTTTCATCAACTTGATGTACACAGGCAGTTAAGGTTCTGTCTACATAGAACCAAAGAGTTTAGGAAATCAGACCAATTATTTATATCTTTTTCGGAGACTAGAAAAGGAATGACAGTCTCCAAGATAACATTATCAAACTGGATTTCAAATTGCATATCCTTTATTTACTCTTCTAATGGCAAAGAACTCCCATTTAAAATTAAAGCTCATTCCACCAGATCTATATCCACATCTGCTGCTTTTCAAGCCAGAATTCCAATGGACAGTATATGTGCAGCAGCAACTTGGGCTACTCCTCATACCTTTATTGCTCATTACAAATTGAACTTGGCCTCCAGGGGTAGAGCCTCCTTTGGTTCCACAGTTCTTATCAGTATATTTCCATGAGCCTCCCGAGAAAAAGGTGCTAGGGATGCTGTCCCATATGTAAGAATGGAATCCACCCACCTACCCCTGTCCATGTATCCTTGGAGGATCTGGAGACAAGATAATGTCTATCTTCTTTAGAGTTAGAGACCTTTCATCTATTGTTTTTACTTGTGGAAATTCTTCTATATTACTATTATAGACAGCAGCAAACAAGATCTGGGGATTATTAGTAGTGCATTATGAGATACCTACCTTGCCACGAGCCAACTTGGAGACTTCAAGCTTTGTAATTGGCCGAGTCAGAGCAGAGGATCGGCTCCGAACCATATGTAAGAATGAAGGGCAAGATGGACTACAAGCATGGAACGTTATGGTGAGCACAACTTTTTTTTTATAATTTCCTCATTAAGATTCTTATGGACTTAATAGAGTTAGACCTTTAGAAAAATGTATACACTTTGAGGGAGAATATTTTAGACAGATTCAAGGGAGTGCCATGGGTGCGACATGCTCACCAGTATATGCTCCTTTGGTAATGTACAGTTAGGAGAAAATGTTTATACTGAATGCTGGAAAACCTTTTTAAGTTTTTTTTTGGATGGCTCCCTACGATAGAATTATTGACTTTATTATATCAACAATACCACAGAACTTTTTAAATTCAGTTATCAATATATGAATAATACAGTTCATTATTTGAATGTAACTGTTTTTAAGAATAACAGTAGTAATTGTTTTGAATCACCTATTTATAGAAAGTCGATGTTTTCCAACACATATTTTCATTATAAAAGTTGTCACCCTTTATTTTGCAAGAAAAACATATTTAAAGAGCAGCTGGTGAAACTAGCTAGAATGTGTTCTAATCCTGACCTTTTCACTAAGTATGAAAAAATATGTTTTTAGAATGAGGGTACCCCATGACTTGATAAGAAAAATAGGGATGTATCTCACCCGACATCTGCAGCAATTGGAGAGACCCCAAAAGTTCCTCACCAAAAGGATAAAGGGACTCCAAAATCTGTCATATGCTGCCAGATTGAAGAAACTCCAGCTCTATTCAGTCGCATACCGTCTGCTCAGAGGTGACATGTGCCTGACATACAAGGCCATGTCCAACCCGGAATTAATGGACATGCTCCACCTCAAAAAATCCAAATCCACCAAAACCACTAGAGCAAGCGACTTAAACCTTAGCACGGACATAAATAGGACGTGCTGGAGGGATAGATTTATCACTCAGACTCCCTATGCTGTGGAATAAAATCCCGGTCCATGTGAGGTAGAGCACCTCGCTGGCTCTGTTCAAGAGAAATCTTGACCTGTGGATGGGAGATCGTAGGTTTACCCCGGGAATCATCTCTGTGTCACTGCTGGACAGAGGCACAACAAACTAATGGGCACAGTATTTTTTCATATAAGGGGTGGCGTAAGCCACAAAAATTTGGGCTAGGCTTATAAATGCCTTAGGGCAGATAGCCTAGTATAAACCTATGAACCTATGAAATTAAGTACTGAGGGGGTTGGGATACAATACTGCCCATTGTTAGGGTCAGATAACATTGATGCTTCTAAAGAAGTTTTAATAAATACCAAGTTTGATCAAGAATATGCATACAAATTCTTTAGTGGTTAAGTATAATAGTGATTCTAAACTGATTTAAGGACACAGATAAAAATAACTGGAATATATTTAAAATTAATGGAGATTTATATAATCTGTTAGGTGATGCCCCACTTTTTGTATACAAGACAGGAAGGAATTTTAAAATTGTTTGAACAGCAAGGTCAACCCCAAAACAATAGACCAACAAAAGGTACTCACAAATTTGGAGCATGTAACCAGTGTCCTTGTATTTTAGAACAGGAATCTTTTACTATAAAAAATTAACATCTCAAGAATTTATTTGGTTAATGGAAATTGTGCAGTTAAGGGGGTGATTTATATTGCATTATGCGTAAGTTGCCCTGGTTTTCATATAGGGAAGACCAAGAGATCTTTCTGGAAAAGGATATATGAACACAATTATAGTACCCTGAAAAATAACATTGGAAATTCTCTACGTAAGCATACTTTGAACTGTGCTAATTTTACTATGTTCATTTTTCGTATTTTGGAAGTGGTTTCAACAAATGAGTGTGGGGGGGGGGGGGTGGAATTAATGTGGCAATTTAAACTGAATGCCTCATTGACCCCAGGGTTGAATGAGTAACTTTCTGTTTTACCAGTTTTAAAGTTTAGGGCTGCCAAGTTATAATATGTGAATTAGACATTTTGGTTTTCTTAATATTGTATGTTTTGATGAATTTTGTATCCATAAATATTTATTAGAATGGTATGTATTATTACAATCATAAGAAATTTTAAGAAATTACATGTTTTTATTAGCTTTTCTTGTTCTTTGTTAAAGTTTTAATTATGGTATGGTTGAATTTGATTGGATGTTTTATGATCATATGATCTGCCTCCTCCTGGTTCTGATGACATCCTAGATTGTGAAAGGGTGAAACACTTAATTTTGATGTTATACTGTATTATTAAATTATTGTGTCTATAGTTGTTGGATGACACAGAGTTGTTTTTGCAACTTTTGCACGTGTTTTATGATATTTTTGACATTGGACACTATGTGAGCTTATTTGTTTTCCTTGGTTTAGAATTCTTGTAGCTGCATGGTCACATGCTCTTCTTGGTTTGCAGTTTTTTTTTCTTCCCTAGTAAGTCTGACATCATTTCCACTAACCATTACTTACATTCCTCTATTTTTCGTACATGGGGGGTACCAGAGTCTCATTTTTATTTAATTATCCTGCATCTTTATCTTTGGATTTATTGCTGTAAGATCTGAAATAGGTAGATGTGTTTCAGAGCTTTCAGTTAAATAAACTTGCTGTTGTGAAATATAACATATGTCAATTTTCATTAATTCCTCAACATGTGGGTTTGGATCTGATCCTCTGATCCATCTTGGCTGCTTTTTTATAGCTCACGGTTACTGCAAATTCCCAAGCTCCTCTCTTAGCCATAATGCTGTAGTCCCCCTCCATACCACAGATCTCATTTGCTGTTTTTTTATTGCTAAATAATAATGTAAGAAGTGACGATTATATGAGAAACCACTATCTGGAACTCAAAAGGAGGAACTTTGGTTCCTCCAGTTCCACTTGTTTTTCCAGAAGTCATAAACAAAAAGGTAAAGGGATGGAGGGAGAGGAGTGGAAGAATGAAAATGGACAACACAAATGGAACGGACATAACTTCTTTATCTGATGTCAATTTTCATTCATTCCTCAACATGTGGGATTTGACACGTTACGAGATTTCAGAGGGACCTGATCAAAGAGTTTTCCAATGCCCTCTCTGGGTCCATGTCTGCAGAGGATAACAAGACCGTTTATTCGCAACTGGCCACCATACAGTCCGTATTGAATACCTTTCTGAGACTTATTTCTCATGCGTCATAAGGTGTTTTAAGATCTGTGAGATCAGGAATAGCCATGAGATGACACATCTGGATGCACCTCTTTGACTTTGTGGAGCCTTTCAGGTCATTGTTCATCAATGCTCTCTTTGATGGATCTACCCTTTTTGACCTCAAGGTTAAAATAAATCATATCCAGGAGTGAACAAGATGGGAAGACATTATCTGCCATAGGGATCTGTTTTTCTATACCTCAAAAGACCTTTTCCTGAAATTGGAGAGTTGACAGGCAAATGTGCTTCCAGAAGTTGAAAGGCTCTTCCCAGGACTCCTATGTGGACAGATCCCCCCCCCCCCCTTGGCAGAGGGAGGAATTCCAAAATGACATCCTCATGGCAGAGGAGGCCTGCAAAATTAGGGTTTCAGAGGTCGTTTTTCTGAAACCCTATCAAAGCTCCTGAAAGATTGCCACTGGAGGCAGTTGGGGGTACTTAGCCCTGCATCCACAAACCTGGACAACCATCCCCAAAGACACTTGGGTGCAGAGGATTATTTCCAGAGGTTATTAATATCCTTTTGCCTACAGACTCCCAATCGATCTACAAAACTTCCCGATGTTCCAGCCTGTCAGAGAAAAGCAGTAACCTTTGCAATACAAACGTTGCTGGAAAAGTAATCCAAATGTTCCCCCCAGGCCAGCAAGGATTCAGAACTTACTCAAGGTTCTTTTTGGTGCCAGAGAAATCCAGTGACCTGAGACCTATCTTGGATCTCAGCAACTTAAGCCAACATGTCAAATGTCCCAAGTTCTGAAAGGTCATGGTTCAAGCCATTTGCCACTTCTGCACAAGGATGATTGGATATGCTAGATAGATCTCCAGGATGCATACTGAGATCTATCACATCAAAATGTACACATGATCCAGGAGGTTTCTTCACTTACGGATGGGAGTCTGGCATTATCAGTTCAGAGCCCTGCACTTTGGTCTCACCACAGCCTTTAGGGTGTTCAAGTGCATGGCAGAGGTCCCAGCTCACCTAAGACTGCTGAGATTCCAGGTGTTTCCATAACTCAACGATTGTCTCATCTCTGCTCCTACAAAGTCTCTACTGATTCAAGCCAGAGACTGCTTGCTCCAGCTATGTTTACAGCTGGGCATTATAGTGAACTACACTAAGTCTCAACTGTCCCCTGCTCAAGTCCGGGAGTTTATTGGTGGTCATCTGACCACAGTTACACAAATCCCATGCCTGGCTCATTCAAGCATAAATACTTTACAGAGTCAAGTATCCCACATGTTCTCTCTCTTCCATCCCTACCGACAAGGTTGATTTTACAACTCCTGGGGTCTATGGCAGCTCTATAACTCTTAATACCCCTAGCAAGATATTACATGATGGTACTACAGTGGACGCTTGCAGTACAATGGTATATTGGATGGCACTCACTCAAATCTCCAATACTAATTACACCAGATGTTCTTCGTGTTTCATTGTTGCAGTCATCACTTGGGGGTTATCCCTGCTGGGTGGCCCTCAGCCAGCCTGAGTACCGGAGTAAAGGATTTCCCTCCTGTGTCTGCTGTCTAGGTGTAGAGGCTGATGTCAGGTTGTCGGGGCTATAAAAAGAGACAGCCGACATCATTATATTAGTCTTTCTTGCCGTGGAGCCCGAAGCAGAAGCATTTTTGTGAGCCATTGCCAGAGTGAGGGAGACACCATCTAAAGCTAAGTTACCCCATTGGGGAACCATTTCTACCCTTTATCCGATGTCTGAGAAAGTCAATAACTGTCTCAGTTGTGGAGAACAGATACCACACAGACTTTATTTATTTAAGTTTGATTACCGGGCAAGTCCACTGGGCCATAAAGAGCCCATTTTCAGTGGAGGCCCGGGCAGAAAAGTTCCAAATATTGCAAGTTACATATTACATGTTAAAAGAATAATAAAGCTTTGTACAAAACAATTAAAACATTTACAGAAATATAATACATTATGTATAAGCTTTTAGTGAGTTAACATTTAAACAGAAGGTTACTAGCCCTTTTGGTGGTTGGGTAAATTGAACATTTGCAGAAAGACATTTTTGTCAAATAAGGTCTTTGTAAGTAAACATTAAATAAGTAGCTACTAGCCCTTTGCATGTTAGCTGGACCATTTTGCATGGAGAGAATACAAGAAAATTGGATTATGGAAAGTGTATAGTACATTTAGATAGAGAAAATCAGTCCCTGGTAGGGCGAGACTATTTTAGGTTGAGATGAAGCAGTAGAATTAGAAAATGGTAATGATTTCAGTGCAGAGTAGAAGGAGATTGGGTGGAGAGGGGTTTATGTTGGAACATGACATGGGCATTCCTGTTTGGCTGATAGATGAGAGAATTGCTGAGATTTGAAATGGGTATGGTTTGGAAGGTTGCGAAGGTGGTGGTGGGGGGGGTTCCACTGCTTGGCTAAGGAGTAGGACAGTAGTAGGTGGCCAGAAGATCTTGCTGGTTTGTTGACCTGAAGGAGATTTTGGTTTGTTGATCTGAGTTGGCGTTTGGGTATATAGGGTTTTAAGGATGTAGTGAGAGATGGGCAGTTTGTGGGTTTAAAGATGAGCTTGTGGGCAATGGTGAGTTTTAGGTAACTGAGGTAGCTGGGAAGTTCAATCCATTTGAGGGTGAGGAGGGAGTGGCAGTGGTGGGAAGAGTTTTTCAAATTGGTTGCAAATTTGCAGATCTTGTGGTAGCCGGTTCATGTTTGGATTGTAAGCCGAGGTGGAGACTTGTGAACAGAGGGACACGATACATCAGGGAGGGGAGCAGGAAGGTGGATGCCAGGGTTTGACAGGTAGCAGGGCTGAGGAAGCAGTTGTGTCTGTAGAGGAGACTTATCTTTTAGTGGGTTTTTTTGATTGCGGAGTGGATGTGGGTATCAAATTTTAGTTCATCAATGGTGATGCCGAGAAGCTTGGTGGTGGAAGCGATTTCAGGGGGGGGGGTTCTGGCTCTGTACGGTGAATGAGGTTTTGTCATTAATAGTTTTTGGTAGGGGAAAAGATCATTAGTTTGGTTTTATTTGCATTTAGAGCTAAGTGTTTGGACTGCATCCAGGTTTTGGTTGTAGAGAAGGCTAATTGGGTTTTTGCAAGGAGCTCAGAGGGTGAGAAAGAGCAAATGATAGTAGAGTCGTCTGCATATTAGATGACTCCGAGATGAGTGGTGAAAGTTGTTAATAAATAGGTTAAAGAGTAGAGGGCAAAGAACAGAATCTTGAGGGACATCTGTGGGTGTAGGGAGGAAGGGAGGGGTTGAAGTTTTCCATTGGACAGCTTGTTGGGGTTGGACAGGTAGCTGGAAAACCAGGCTATGATGAAAGAAGAGAGATTTAGAGTGGAAGGTTGGGATATGAGTAGGGTGTGGGAGATGGTGTCGAAGGCTTTTGACAAATCTAGGAATAGCATAGATACAAATTTGCCCGAGTCTCGTTCAATGTTGATGGTTTCCAGAAAGGAAAGAAGGGCAGTCATGGCGGAAGCTGTGTTGAATACGGCAGAGGAGATTGTTTTGGGTTAGGTGTGTCATTAGTTGTACATGGATGGTTTTCTCTAGAATTTTAGAAAGAGGGGAAGGGATGGCAATAGGCCTGAAGTTGGTGGTGTCAGTATTCTTGCCACCTTTGTGTAGGGGGATGATGTAGGCATGGCGCCAGATGGAAGGGACATATGATTCTTGTATGGATCTATTGATAAGAATAGAGATGGGATAGGCGATGCTGTCTGCAGATAGTTTGAGGAAGATAGGTGGAAGATTGTCAGGTGCATTGCGACAGGGTTTGAGTTTGTGGAGGAGTCTCTTTATAATGCTTGTGGGAATGGGAGTAAGGCAGAAGGGTGTGGAGGGGGGTAGGTGATTGGGGTGGAAGTTGTGGTGGGAGGGGCTGGGGTTGGACGTGGGGGGTGGGAAGGAGGTGGGTAGTTTGACTATGCAGTCTATGAAGCATGAGTTGAGCTGGGAGGCTGTGTCAAGGTCAGGGGGGTTAGGACAGTGGTTTTCTTTATTACCAGGGTGCAGAATTGATGAGATAGAGTCCCAGAATTTTTACTGGAGTTTGGAGTAGTGAGCTTTACGATCTTTAGTTACTAGCTTTTTTGTGGAGTTTTGGAGATGCATAAATTCTAAGAGGGAGTTTCTGTTTTTATGTTTTTGATTCTGTTTCCACTTTTTGTCCCTTTGTTGCATGGCTAGTTTAGTTTCTTTTGATAGCCATGGGTAGGGATTGGTTTTGATGCTTTTGGTTCTTGGGTGGGGGGCTTACTGGTTGAGGATGGTCAGGAATGAGTGGTTAAAGTAGGATACTGCATCATCTAGTGGGAGGATTTTTAGAGGGGACCAGTCAATGTACTTTAGGTATTCTGAGAAAGTTAGGGGATTGAAAGAGGAGAGGTTGCGGGTTTGAATGTTATGGTGGTGTTTTTGTAGAGGAGATCGGAGTCGGTCAGCCAAGGCAGGTAAGTGATAGCTGAGAGGATCTTGTATTATTCCAGTTTTGGTGATTAGATTTGCATGAGTTGTTCGGATCCAGTCAATGATAGTTCCAGAGGTACCATCTTTATTTGGTCTGGTTGGTGAATGCATTAGTTGGGATAAATTGTATAGGTTGATAGTGTGGGAAGGGGCATCAGAGTTAATAGTGGTCCAGTTGATGATATCACCAAGGATATAGGTTTCATTGTTTATGTGGGAGGAAAACCAGGGTAGGATGTTCTCAAGTGTTTTGATTTTATCACCTCGGGGGATATAGAGAGCAGTGATATGTATGGATTTGTGGTTGTTTATTTTTAATAAGCCTATTGTAATTTCAGCATTGGCAAAGGTTGGAATTTTATTGGTGGAGGTAGTTATGGTGTGGGAGGAGGATTATATTATAGCTACTCCACCTCCTTTTTTGTGGGCTCTGTCATGGCAAATCATTTGGTAACCTGGAGGTAGGATTTCATGCTCTTTTATGTAGGATTTGAGCCAGGTTTCAGAAATGGCGGGTTTGTCGGGTGGTTATAGGAGAGCCAAGCATGGAGGTTAGGGATTTTGTTTCTAAGGCTTTGAGCATTAAGAGTAGTGAGGCGAATGGACTTAGGTTTTGTGGGATGAGAGGAGGGATTGGAGACATTAATGTTAGAGATGGGTCCAGGGTTAGGGTGGGTGGATGTCGCCAGCAAGTGAGAGAGAGAACTGGTGGAGGAGTAGAGTAGTAGAGTGCTGTAGTGTGGTGGGGATGGGTAGTATGGGTTGAGTGAGACTAGGGATTTTTTGGTATGACATTTAGGAGATGAGTGTAGGGGGGATGGGGAGTGGAGTAGCTTAGGTTTGAAAAGATATGTAGTGTTGGAGCTGAAGAGTTCATGTGAGATGGGTGAGTAAGAGCGGGACTGAGGATGATGGTATGAAGCAATGGAGTGTGTAAGTGAGGTATGGTAAGGGTTGGGAAACTGTGTGAGATAGGTCAGACAGAAGAGAGAGATTAGTAGGGCTAATGGAGTTATTGTGAGTGCTGATGAGTAGAGCATTGTAGGAGGGGTTGTAGAGTGTTTGGTTAATGTGAGGTTTAATAGGTGGGTGGAGTTTGGCAGAGGCTAACTGCGATTGGATTGGGGTGGGGAGGAGTTTGGGTATGTATAAAAGTACAGATAGTGGGGGTGGGTGGAATTTGGGGTCAGGGTTACGGAGAGCAGTGAGCCCGCAGGGCAAACGGAGTAGGTAGAGCTAAGAAGGAGTGATTCTCCAGAAAAACTAATCGGTGACCATGACTCTGAAGCTGGGATAGAGCTACCGCCAGAGAGTAGGTTTTTCTGTTTTTATATTTTCTTTTTATTATGTTAAGATTATGTTTCACTAAGATTTTTAAGATGTTAAGGTTATGTTTTATTATGTTATGATTTCTCTCTGCGTCATGTGCCTAGACCCAGACATTCCTGGATATCTGTTTTCTGCCCTGTTTAATTTTAGAACTATTAGAAGAGCTGAAGTTGTAGCTAGACACTTCGGCAACTCTTTTTCTCATTGCGATATGGCATTGGTCAGCCAGGCTGCTGTGGAATTACCTAGAAAAAAGAAAGATAAAGAAAAGGATAGGCCTCAGAAAGTTAGGCCTGCGAATGACTCCGGTCTGAAGGCAGCCGGCTTTCCTCTCACTGCAGTTGCTGAAATCAGCGAGGCACCTTCGCAGCCAAAGATGCTAGCCGAGGAACCGTTGCAGGCCTCTACCGAGACCCGTTCGGAGTCCAGTACACACCGTCTGGTCCATCTTCTCCTGCAAGGGCATTGTCCTTCTCTTATGCAGTTGGGTCTGGAGCCGCTTCACAGGCACCGGCTTCTGCAGAGACTGTTCTGATGACCGACGCCAGGCAGAGACTGACGACCACACCACCAGTTAAGCTTACCTTGTATAAGGCCTCTGAATCCTCTAGGCCCAAGTCCAAGCCTACCCCTAAAAAGACCCCTTCCCAGGGACCCAGTCACCGGCCGCCTTCCTCCCAGCCTGCCATGCAGTCCCAGCAGCTGCTCAGAATGGCAGAGGATTTAATAACCCTTAGAGGAAGGCAGCCTAATCAAACCATCCCTGCTAAAAGGAAGAGGCACTTCTCCTGAGGCCGTTTCTGATCAGGACTCAGAAGAATCAGTCCTGGAAGATTCTGACACTGAAGACCAAACTTTGGCAGCCTACCCATAAAAGACTACTTCCCAGGGACCCAGTTATCGGCCTTCTTCCCCCCAGCCTGCCATGCAGTCCCAGCAGCTGCTCCGAGTGGCAGAGGATTTAATAACCCTTATTAGAGGAAGGCAGCCTATCCAAACCACCCCTGCTAAAAGGAAGAGACACTTCTCTTGAGGTTGTTTCTGATCAGGACTCAGAAGAGTCAGTCCTGGACGATTCTGACACTGAAGACCAAACTTTGGCAGCTTTTGAGGATTCTGATGTTGAAGACCCTATTCCTGTTGCCTCCCCTCCTGAGGACCTCTTTTTCAGGGAAACTTTAAATTCCCTTTGGGAAGATTTTTTTTTGGAGGCACAGGATTTCCCTCAGTTGAAGAACAGACTGAGAGAGTTCCTGGATCTGCCACAACGTAAACCTCTGGCCATTCCTTCTATCCTGGATGTGCTGGAGGATGTCTTTTCTAGAGTTTGCACTCACCCCTGACTCACTCCCACCTGCCCTCAGGAAACCAGACCGATATTATAGGGTGCAAGACACCCACAAGTATCTTTTTAAAAATACAACAGCTGACTCAGAGGTTATTACTCAGGATCCTAAGGGGGCTAGGGCTAGTTCCTTTAAAAATCCCATTCCAGTTGACAAAGATAGCAGAACCTTAGATAGACTAGGCAAAAAAAGCCTACACTTCGGCTACTGTAGCCATTAGGTCCCTAAATTGTCAATTCCATATGCTGAAATACCAGCAAAATGCACTGGAATTACTTGTACAGAACATTTCAACCCCACCAGACAGCAGTACTACCGGGGAACTTGCTGATCTTATTATTTTCAGCTCCCAGGTAGCCAAACATTCTCTACATTCCGGGTTTGATGCCTCGGAGGCTTCCATCAGGGTCACAGTCATTCACTCTGTGATTAGAAGCTATGCCTGGTTAAGGGAACAACCTTTACCTCATCAGATAAAAGCAAAACTGTTGGATGTCCCTCTGGATAAGGACCAGCTGTTTTGGCCTAAAGCTGAGGAGGTTATTAAGAAAACGGAAGACAAGGCTAAGTCTATGCAGACTGAAGGATTTCTTGCAGGTTCAACCACCCAGGTTCAGCAGAAATTTCCCCACTAAGCATTGGTCCTTTCCTGCCCAAACAAAGCCCATCCAGAGGAAGGCACGCAGGGACAGACCTAGAAGGCACCAGTCACAAAGCCAACAGAGATCCAGACAATGGGCCACTGCTATGCCAAGACAGAGGAATTATGAGCCCCCTCCCTTCTCCAAGGACTCGCAATGACTCTACACCCCCCCTCTGCCCCACCACCACCCACATAGACAAGAGGAAGACTCTCCCTCTTCCTAGAGAATTGACAGACCGTCACCTCAGATCTATGGTCATTACCAGCGGGTACAAATTCTCTTTCAAAGAAAGCCCCAGATTTTCAGGCTTCCCAGATACACCAGCAAATCAGAGGGCAGAAGTTATCTGTCAAACACAAAAGCTTTATGCCCAAGGAGCTGTGGAACCTGTACCCAAGGAACAGGCCAGGAAAGGATTTTATTCAAGGCTGTTCCTGGTACCCAGAAAGGAAGGTACCTGGTGTCCCATATTAGACCTATCCACTCTGAATCTGTCCCTCCTGATACCCAAATTCAAAATGCTAACCTTACAAAAACTCTTACAAATGTTGATGCCACATGCTTGGCTAGTGAGCCTAGATCTGAAGGATGCCTACCTCCATATTCCCATAGTAAAGTCCTGCAGGAGTTACCTGTGATTCAGAGCAGGGTCACAACACTTTCAGTTATCTGCTCTGGCCTTTGGCTTATCCACTGTCCCAGAGTCTTTACCAAGTGCTTGGCTCCTGTCATTGCCTTTTGCAGACAGAAGTGCATTCAGATTTACCCTTAGCTGGATGACTGCCTCATTCAGGCAAGCACCAAGGAGAGACTCTTACAGGACCTCACTTTTGTTCAAACTCTCCTATCCTTCCTGAGCTTCACTATCAGCCAAGAGAAGTCCCAATTTCTCCCTATGAGAAGGTTAACCTTCCTGGGACCTCTTCTGGACACATCCACTCAAACAGCCTACCTTCCTCAGGAGAAGCAGAGGTACCTCCACTCTTACTTCACACAGCTGGCCCACAGGACCCACCTCACAGCAAGAAAATTCCTGCAAGCATTGGGGTACATGGCCTCTCGCATTCTGCTGGTACCCCTAGCCAGACTATACCCTGATTCCTTGCTTAAAAAAGGAACTCTCATGGTGGGCAGAGGCATGCACCCAAAACAAGGGCCTACTCTTCATCACTCTCCCACAGGGCCAGACCATTACCACAGACGCTTCAGACACAGCCTGGGAGGCACACCTAAGGAGTATGTGCACTCAGGGCATTTGGGAGCAGGAGATTCAGGACCTCCACATAGGTTCATAGGTTGGTACTAGGCTATCAGCCCTAGGGCCTATACAAGCCTAGCCATAACAATTCCCTGGCTATTTCTTCCCACATTATTTACTTTCCTGGACCCCTGTCTCGCAGGGCGACTGACGTGATCCCTGGGGTGAATTTCCTTTCTCCCATCCAATCGTCAAGGTTCCTCTTGAAGAGGTCCAAAGAGGCACTCTGCTTGACATGTATGGGCAATCTATTCCAGAGTCTGGGGAGTCTCTGGGTCAGGAACCTATCCCTCCAGCATGTTTTGTTTATTGTGATGACAAGGTTTAGATCCCTGGAGCATGTAGCTCTGAGGGATTGGGATTTCTTTAAGTGTAGCATGTCCAACAGCTCTGGGTTTGACATGGCCTTGTATGTTAAGCAGAGATCGCCTCTGAGTAGACGATATGCAACAGAGTATAGCTGGAGTTTTTTAAGGCGGTCAACGTAGGGCATCTGCTTTAGGCCTGTGATTCTTTTAGTGAGGTATTTCTGAGGCCTTTCCAGTTGTTGCAGATGTCTTGAGAGGTACATACCAAATGAGGCGTTGTATTCTATAATGGGTCTAATGAGGGATGAGTACAGTGGGACAATGACCTCCTTTTTTCTGGATGAAAAGCCCTTCGTGATGAGGTGTGCCACATAGAAGGATATCCTGACTGTTGTGGCGATGTGGTTATCGAAGGTGAGACCACTGTCCACCTGTGTCCCCAAGTCTCTTATCACACTTTCTGTGTTTAGTGTACTGCCACCTATGGTAATTCATGGATACATGTTTTTTCCCAAAGGGGATAACAATACATTTATTGGCATTGAGCTTGAGTCCATGGCTCTGGCACCAAGCATCTGTTTCTGTAAGGCCCTTTTGTTTCATCAACCTAAAAGAGATGTTGGCAGTGCACTGGGCAATCCTAGCCTTCAAAGAACACCTGATTCCAGGGGTGCTCTTAATCAGAACAGACAGTACAACAGTAATGTGGTACGTCAACAAGCAGGGGTAACTCACTCTTGCCCCCTATGTCACTTAGCTATGCAAATCTGGCAGTCAGCCTCAAATCTGGGACTGCACCTAATAGCTCAATATATTCCAGGGAAACAAAACACCCTGGCAGTTCAGCTTAGCAGAAGCCTCCTGGACCCCCACGAGTGGTAGCTGCACAAGGAGACCTTCTTAATCATTACCCAACACTGGGGGAATCCGGACATCCTTTTTGCAACCCCAGAGAACTGCCAGCTCACCAAGTACTGCTCCAGGGAATACCACCCAGAAGCAAGGAGGGTGGACTCCCTTTCCTTTCACTGGGGAAACATGTTCGTGTACGTCCCCCCTGCTCTCTAGAGTACTCTCAAGATCAGGGAGGAAGGACCAAAGGTTATTCTCATTGCTCCAGACTGGCCCAGGCAACACTGGTACCCCTTACTTCTCAGTCTGGCCAAACAGCCTTCCATGAGCCTGCCCCTATCAGCAAACCTCCTAACTCAGAAGAAGAAAGGGATGGTACTGCACCCAAGCCTCCCTACTCTCAAGCTGTCTGCATGGCTGATACCCCAAGGGTGGATGACACTACAGCCTTCAGCAGGCAGGTATTAAATATCATCAAGGAGCCCAGAAAGCCCAGCACCCGAAAATCTTACTCAGCCAAATGGAAAAGATTTGCTATCTGGTGCCACAGCAAGGGCATCAACATCTCCCATGCAGCTGCCATTGATTCTAGACTACCTGGCAGACCTCCTAGATCAGGGACTGTCTTACTCCTCCGTCAAGATACATGCTGTGGTTATTTCTGCCTTTGTTCAGTCGAATCATCCAATATTTTCCCACCACCTCTTAAAAATGTTCCTTATGGGTGATGCACATCAGACCACCTGCTCCAGCGTGGGAGCTATACTTTGTCCTGGAAAAATTGACTTTGCCTCCCTTTGAACCAGCTGCTTCAGCTGACCTGAAGTACCTCTCTTTGAAAACTGCATTCTTGCTGGCCATCACCTCTGCCAGGAGAGTTTCTGAACTCCAGGCCCTTATGGCCACTTTAGCCCTTCATTATTTTCCACTCAGACAGGGTGTCACTCAGGACTAACCCCTCCTTTATGCCTAAAGTGGTCTTGGAAGTTACCCTCAACCAGGACATCCAGCTCCCTACTTTCTTTCCGAACCCCCAAAATAAAGGGTAAAGAATTTTGCATACCCTTTATGTACACAGACAATTGAGATTTTACCTGGATAGGACCAAATCAGTCAGGAAATCTGACCATCTTCCGGTTTCTTTTCCATCTGGGGCAGAGGGGAAGCCCATCTCCAAACAGACCATTTCTAAATGGATCTCTCATTGCATCCATTTCTGCTATTCCTTTCATGGCAAGAGTCCTCCCAAATGTATCCGACTTCATTCCACTAGAGCAGCCTCTACTTCCATTGCCTTCCTGAGAGGGGTTCCAGCTAAGGATGTTTTGGAAGCTGCTACCTGGACATCTGTCCACACTTTCATCAAGCGCTACTAGCTGGCTACTTTCTCCAAAACCAGGGCAGCCTTTGCATCTGCAGTCCTGCAGGGCATGCTGGCATCCCCTTAATATGGTGCTTGCCTTTCAGTCCTATACTCTTTCCTCCACCCTTTTTCTCAGCTTTGGGAATCCTCCCACAAGTGATGACTGCAACATTGAAACACGAAGAACATAGTACAGTTGTGTACACTTACCATAAATGCAGATGTTCAAGTGTATTCACTATTGCAGTCCTGTTTCCTTCCCACCTTCCCCCTTTATTCCTCCTCCTTGGGGGCTCCTACCTATTGGGGGGGGGGGGCAAGAAAAACTGATGTCATGACATCGGCTGTCTTTCTTTTTTATAGCCTTGACAATTTGACATCAGCCTCTACACCTAGACCAGCCGATGCAGGAGGGAAGTCCTTTACTCTGGTATTTGGGCTGGCTGAGGGCTACCCAGCAGGGATAACTCCCAAGTGATGACTGCAACAGTGAATACACTCTAATGTCTACATTTATGGTAAGTGTACACAACTGTACTTTTTCAGTCCTTCTACCACCTACAGCCACAGTGACTACAGACTCCTCCCAATTGGGGTGTGGGGGCATTACTTTGGAAGAATGGTCCAAGGCACTTGGTCCCACTTGGAGGCCAATCTTCACATCAGTATCCTGTAAATGAGAGCAGTCCTATTAGCATTGCAGGCATTTCAAGATGCTCTTCCTCCCGGGATGATTGACATTCAGATAGACAATATGTCCATTTTTTGGTACATCAATAAGCAGGGGGACCAAGTCCTACCCCCTATGTTGATAGGTGATGAGAGTTTGGCAGTGGGTGAGTTCTTCTGGCCACCTTGGCAATGCACATCCTGGGTAAGTCCAGTGTGCTAGCAGACAAATTGAGCAGGTCCATATTACTCCCTCATGAGGTGTCTCTTAACCCTGTGGTAGCAGAAATGATTTTCTGTCAGTGGGGCTAACCATGCTGCGATCTTATTGCTTCCCCTCTCATCTCCAAGTGCAGCAAGTACTTTGCTCTGATCCCTCCAGAGGGGGAGTCGCCGAGAGATTCATTAGGTTCATAGGTAGGTACTAAGCTATCGGCCCTAGTGCCTATGCAAGCCTAGCCATAACAATTCCCTAGCTATTGCTTCCCACAAATATTTACTTTCCTAGACCCCTGTCTAGCAGGGCTACTGATGTGATTCCTGTGGTGAATTTCCTATCTCCCATCCAATCGTCAAGGTTCCTCTTGAAGAGGGCCATTTAGGCACTCTGCCTGACATGTATGGGCAGCCTGTTCCAGAGTATGAGGAGTCTCTGGGTCAAGAACCTATCCCTCCAGCATGTTCTACTCATAGTGATGACAAGGTTAAGATCCCCGGAGCGTGTGGCTCGGAGGGATTGGGATTTCTTTAAGTATAGCATGTCCAACAACTCTGGGTTTGACATGGCCTTGTATGTTAGGCAGAGATCGCCTCTGAGTAGGCGATATGCAACAATTTATGTATTTTATTTTACATTTGTTAACCGGGAAAGTCCGACTGGATACATGTCCATTTTCAGCAGAAGCCCGGGGAGAAAAGCTTCAAATATACAAATAGAAGTGTAATTACAGTGAAGGTCTTATTTTGCATTATAACAATGTAGTTATATGTTTAATGCCAGATACACAGAATTACGTGCTATTCTAAAGGACAAATAGACAATAGAAGAACTTCCAAGTACCTTCCACTACTAAGTTCCAAGTTCTTCTAATAAGTTAATAGGTAAGGAGGAAATAGATGGAGAATGCATTTGGGAAGAAATTATATCTAGAAAGGGGAAATGCATAGCTTTAAGGTGGCTATCATATATGCTAAGAGTCTTATTACAAATCATACCAGCAGGAGAGAGACAAATTAATTCAGAGCAACTTAAGGATCAGAAATTTTTATACATATAGTTAGGTTCTCGTATATTATTTCTGTTTGAGTGGGGTTAGTCAGGGTTTGTGCATGGACAAAGCCAGTGGGGTCTGAGGTGTTTTCTTTTGACAAGAGTATAGCTGAAGTTTCTTTAGATGGTCAGCATAAGGCATCTGCTTTAGGCCTGTGATTATTTTTGTGAGGTATTCCTGCGGCCTTTCTAGTTGTTGCAGATTTCTTGTGAGGTGCATACCAAATGGGGCATTGTATTTTATAATGGGTCTAATGAGGGATGAGTACAGAGGGACAATGACCTCCTTTATTCTGGATGAAAAGCCCTTAGTGAAGACGTGTGCCACGTAGAAGGATTTTCTAACTGTTGTGGCTATGTGGTTATCAAAGGTGAGACCACTGTCCTTCTGTTGTCCCTAGGTCTTTTTCACACTTTTGGTGTTTAGTGTACTGCCACCTATGTGGTAGTTCACAGGTACAGCATGGTTTTTCCCAAAGGGGACAACTATACATTTTTTGGTATTCAGCTTGAGCCCATGGCTCTGGCACCAGGCATCTGTTTCGGTAAGGCCCTTTTGTAATATATCCACATCGTTTGGGGATTCAGTAATGGCTTCCAACTTGCAGTCATCTGCAAAGTTTGTAAGCCAGAGTCCCTTAGTGTTGGCCTGTACTTCAGAGAAGTAGATGCCAAACAACAGTGGTCCCAGGACAGAACCCTGCAGTACATGACTTGTCACTTGTCTGGAGCTGTATTTGGAGTTGGCTACTTTTACAGTGTGTATTCTGTCAGTAAGCCAGTTTGCAACCCATCGAGTAACGTAGGGATTAATGCCCAGCTTGGTAAGTTTATCTATGATTCCAGAGTGTGGATACTGTCAAAAGCCTTGGAGTGGTCCAAGTAGGCTGTGTGAACCATCTTACCCTTGTCCGTGGCTCTGGAGACTGATTCGAAGAAGTCGATCAGGTTCAACAGGCAAGATAGACTCTTCACGAACCCAAACTGGGTGGAATCCACTGGTTGTAGGTTGCCAATGCCTTTGTTTATAAGTTCCTTGATAATACGTTCAATGGCCTTGCAGATCAGGCTCGTCAGACTGATAGGATGGTAGTTCCTGGGATCCAAAGTGGATCCTCCCTTGTGGAGTGGGATGACTGTAGTGCGCCACTCTCTGGGCATGAAGCCTGATGTGAGGCTGTGATTAAACATGACACATAGGTGAGGTACCAGTTAATTTTGTAGTTCATGCAGTACACAGCCCGGGATGTTGTCTGGTCCCATGGATGCTGTATTCTTGGCTTTGAAGAGTGCGTTTTTTACCAGGGTGGCCGTGATTACCGGAGTTTGGCTTTCTTTCGGTATTGAGATGGGCTCTTTAGGAGGTGAGGGGGGTGAAGTTGGCACTGAATCTGTCTACCGGGGTATTGGGATATCCTTGGGGTCAGTATATCTAGTGCCATTCTGCTGTAGCTCAGAGCAGATCTGAGTATTGCCATTTGGATTCTTGACATAGCTATAGAATGCCTTCTGGTTGTCTTTGGAATCTTTGGCAATTTTGTTTTCGTAACTAGCTTTGGAAGATTTTACGAGGGATCTCAACTTTCAACTGAGGCTGGTAAGAGAGTTTTTTGAATCCTGGGTTCTTCCTCTTTTCAGCAGTTTCTTCCATTTCTTTTAGACTTTCTAATTCATGACTGGTTTCTTGGACTCCTGTATGCAGTTCCTCCTATCCCACTAATTCCCAAATTCCTGCAGAAAGCCTCTCACTGGAAGTGCAAAGTAATCCTCATTGATCCATTCTGGCCTCGACAAGTATGGTTTCCAATTCTGTGGCCTAATTCAGTGCACCCCCCGTGAGTGTTGGATCCATCCCAGGATCTCATCTCTCATCCATCGGGGATGACTCACCCCAACATTCAGACCCCCAAATTGACTGTATGGTTTCTCCACTTCCATTGATGGCTAAGACTGTCCCAAGTTTTTATCTCCAGTCAAACAGATCCTCATATCCTCTCAGAAGGATTCAGTGAGAAAGGTGTATAAGAGTAAATGGAAAAGATTCTGCCATTGGGCTGCTAGATCCCTTTTTAGCAACCATTTTAGCTATTCTAGATTTTCTTGCTTCCATAAGTATTTAACAATAGTGCTAATTATTTTACTGTAAAGATTCAACCTGCAGCTTTCTCCAGCTTTTGTGTAGGACATAACTAAACCTCTTTGGCCTTATCTAGGTTATATAAAGCCTTTCTTAAATGTACCTTCTGACTCCAAACCCCCATTAAAGATCTTACTACACCATGGGATTTAAATACACCTCTTCAACCCCTGACTTGACCCCCATTTGAACTAGCTGGCTAGGTGGACTTGAAAATTTTGTCTTAGAAAATTCTTTATGGTCGCAGTCACATCAGCCAGATGAGTATTAGAACTGTAGTCTATCCCGTCTAAGCCACCAGGATCTCTCTCCACTCTAATCCTTCCTTTCCACTTAAAGTAGCTATGGATCAATTCATCATTCTTCCTGTTTTCTTTCCAAATTTTACCAGTAAAGGAGTGTATTTGCTGCACTGTTTAGATGTGCATAGACAACTTTGATTCTGTAGCCACAGAACCAAAGATTTCGGAAAATCAGACCAGCTGTTTATTTCCTTTTCCAAAGCCAAACTACGTAAGTACATCTCACGTGGCTCACAATTGCACTGCCTTCTGGTCTAGAGTTTCTGTAAATGACATTTGTGGAGCTGCTACTTGGTCAAAGTCACATACCTACATTGCTCACTACAAGTTGGACTCCTTATCTAGGAATATGACAGTGTTTTGCTCTGCTGTACTCTGGAATATTCTTCCCTGATCACCCTGTAGTTTCTGTAGCTGTGGACTCTGCCCCTTCGGTTGAGTAATGGATGAAAAAGGAAACATCAGATACAAAATTTATGTACTCACCATAACTATGCTTCTCTGTTGTCTGTTTTCATCTTTACTCAACCTCCCATTCTCTATTCCCCTTCCTATTTAAAAAAAAAAATCTTTTATTTCCTCATCTCCTAGTTTGACCCAAGGAGTACTATGTTGCCTGATTATTGATGAGCAACATCTCTCTCCTCCTTTGTCTCTACCTTTATCCACTTGTTCACTAGGATGTTTAACCTTTCACTGTATTGTTCCCACATCATAGCAGTTTCTAAACACTGTGTAGGCTGAAGGGAGGGCAAACTTAATCTGAAATATTTCTGACTATAAAGGAGGATTATGGGTAAGGAGCTCAAGCTATGGAGCCAATTATTTAGGTTTTGGATCAGACTTTGGCCACTTCTATCAGTTGAGGAAGGACAAAAACAGACAACACAGATGCATAGTTATGGTGAGTACATAACTTTTATTTCTTAATCTTCTTGATCCCAGCAACCCTTCTTGGACAACAAAATTATGGATGTGAGAGTGTTCAATCTCGTCGTTTGTTCTTACACACGGGTTCGGAGCCGATCCTCGGCTCCGAGTCGGCCACATAGCAAAGCTCTGCATCTTAGAGAAGCTCGAGACCAGGCTATATCCCACAATCCTCCCTGCCATTACTCAGATCTAGTTTGCCGCTGCAACGGGTCACATCGCTCAGAGAGTTCGGACCAGAGAAATTGTTGTTAGACAGATAAGATAGTCTTTTTTTTTTTGTTACAAAAGTTCTTATACTCCTATAGTTTTTTGTTATTTTATTTTCTATACTATAGTGTGTGTGTGTGTGTGTATATTGTAGTTAGTTTTTTATAGGTTTCCCTTTTGGGGCCTACCCTTACTTTAACATATAGCTTTAACTGTAAATTCTCTTTAAACTTAAAATTATTAAACTTTAAATTCTCTCTTCTTTACAGTTTACTGTTATGTCTGAAAAAGCCAAGTCTGGTTTTAAAAGGTGTCAGTGTGGACAGAAAATGTCCATCACTGACAACCACACTTCCTGCGTCTACTGTCTTGGCCCTCTCCAGTTGCAAGAGGATTGCTCTATTTGCCATTCCTTCAGTGGGAGGGTCATGACAGATAGACGCAGGAAACTTATTGACAGGGGACTTCTTAAGCCTGCCTTCCAGGATGCCTTGGACAAGTCTGACCAGGCTTCTAAGTCCTCGAAGGGGTCGAAGATGTCGGAGCCCATGTCATCGGCTCCAAGTACATCTTCTAAAGTTCGTTCGCCGGTTCCACAGACTTGGGGCGGCGTCGAGCGTTATCTCTCACTGAGCCCCAGGTCTTGGAACCGGTGTCGGAACTACCGCCACTGTCTATCCTTCGGTCGGTGCCATCTTCGGCCCCTTCGACCTGATCTTCCAGACCATTATCCGATACTGATGTGGATCGTGTCATGCAGAAACTTATGGAGAACACGGCCCTTTCCAAATTGATTGCAGTTTCCTCCCAATTGGTGTCGAAACTAGAAGGCCTTCCATTATCTCCAACAGGTCCTCCTTCGAGACCCAACCAGTCTTCGGAGCCAGAAGAAGATGAGCCGATGATAGTGGAGCCCTTGGTGCCGAAACCGTCCATTGCACGATCGACACCATTTACCTCGACTCCATCGGAACCTATAGGTGAGTCGCGGAGTCGACAATCTCTCCTTGGTTCCGGGACCGAGAGTCGTACCGACCTTTCGGTGCCGACTCTCCCTCTTGGGGCCTCTGCGCAGATCGGCTCGGTTCCATCCTCGGGGTCGAGGCCCATGGGCCCCATGTCTCGGATTCTTCCATGTTCTTCGGAACCGGGGGAGTCCTCGACCCGAGGTTCAGGGGTTTTTGACCTTATGAGGAAGGTTTTGTCTACACAGACAACCACTTCATCGGACGAGTCTTCTCCCTCCCTTAAGGAGCCGCTCTCTGTTTCTGTTCCCACGACACATCCAAAGCGTGGAGCACCATTGTCTCAGCCATCCCCAGAGGATGCCCCCTGTTCCTCGGAGGCCTCACCGGAATCTCCCTCCGATGAGGTTCCGAGGAAAAGATTGTGCAAGAGGAGGCACTTAGATTCCCCACAGGAATCTCTAACTTCTGACACTGACTTAGATGAGTCAGAGGGGTCCCCAAAATCCCCCTCCGAGGATGTCTCATTTGCGGACATCTTGGAGATATTAAAACAGAGGGGTGATTGGCAGTCCCTAGACCCACTGAGGCAGTCGGTGTTGCTGAAGGCATTTGGTGCTCAACCTTCTACCTCCTGGGTTACTCCACCCTTCGATGAGTTAATGGATTTGATTGCTCGGAGGACGTGGGAGACACCGGACACAGTGGAACCGGTCCCTCAAAAACCAAGTAAATTTATTACCGCTCCCCAGGACAAGACTTATCTCACCAAAGGAGTCCCGGTTGATGCTATGGTGGTGGCCGCAGCCACTAAAAAGGAGATGTCGGAGTCTTCCTCTTCTGTTCATCCTCCTAATAAAGATTCTAGGACTATGGACAGATACGGGAAGCGCGTATTTAGTTCAGCGACTTTTTCCATGCGTTCGCTAAACTATTTGACACATTTTACATGACTGCAGAGGGATCTCATCAAGGAGCTGAGAGATACCCTCCAGGGTAACACAGATGCTGCTGTTTCAGATAAGGTAACAGCACAACTTAACACCCTTACCTCCGTAGTGAACTCGTCCATGAGGCTCATCTCGTATGCGGCTAGGGCCGCAGCTTCAGCGATTGCTCTACGAAGACAATCCTGGATGCGGCTGTGCTCTTTTGCGGAAGCCTTCAAGTCTTCTTTCGCCAACGCCCCCTTTGATGGTGCCACTCTTTTTGGGCCCAAAGTGAAAGAGACAGTAACTCAGTGTGAGCAGGAAGGAAAGACTCTGTCTGCTGTCGGAGTCCATTTTTCCGTTCCATCTGGACTGTACCCCAAGGGCAACGAGGCGGAAAAATGTGGTTCCATAGAACTCTGGGATCTTTCCAGGCCACACAGAGTGAACCCCCCCCAGAGGCAGAGGGGGGCAGACATGGAAGACACCGCCCCGGTGGCAGAGGGGGTCCGCAGAACCAAGGCAACAGGGATACTATCCCTGGTAAGCCTTTCCAGCACTCCAGAATGGGGGCCCGACTGTCCTGCTCTGGAGGCAGTCGGGGGTCGCTTGGCTTTATACCCACAGGCCTGGCTAACTCTCACCTCAGACTCCTGGGTAAAAAGCATTGTAACCAGAGGATACAAAATACCCTTTATGTCAACTCCACCCCAACAGAGAAGGTCTCCAGATGTGCCACCCTGTCTGCGAGGCCCAGCAGCAATAGAAATTTCAAAGCTGCTCAAAAAAAGAGTCATTCAGCCAGTCCCGGCCGACCAAAAAGGATCCGGAATTTACTCAAGGTTCTTTTTAGTTCCAAAAAAGACAGGGGACTGGAGACCCATTTTGGATCTCGGCAATCTCAATACCTTCGTGAAGAAGGAAAAGTTCCGGATGGTCACGCTTCAATCGATCCTTCCATTTTTACAGAAGGACGACTGGATGTGCTCGATAGATCTCAAGGACGCGTACTACCACATCAAGATGGCCAGACCGTCCAGAGATCACCTGCGCTTCCGGCTGGGAGTCAGTCATTTTCAATTTCGAGCCCTGCCTTTTGGGCTCACCTCAGCCCCCAGGGTATTCACCAAATGCATGGCAGTGGTAGCGTCTCACTTGAGATGTCTATGATTCCGGGTGTTTCCCTATCTGGACGACAGGCTCCTCACCGCCACCACCGAGCGTCGCCTCATACAAGCCAGAAACTATACAGTCAACCTTTGTTCCCCCCTAGGGATTTCCATAAACTTCGAAAATTCTGTCTTACTGCCCTCACAGCATATTTCATTCATCAGAGCGGACCTAGATACGTGCTTAACATTGGTAAAGCTCCCTCAAGTAAGGGCTTCATCCCTCAAGGAACAGGTTCTTCTTCTACTGCAATGCAGGAAAGCCCCGGCCAAATTGGTGTTGAAGGTTTTGGGACTCATGGCAGCGTCCCTGATTGCGGTTCCCATGGGGAGATTGCACATGAGGCTCCTCCAATGGCTACTGTTCACGCAGTGGTCGTTCCAGCAGTTATCCCTAACGCACGAGATTCTGATAACAGATTCTTGCAAACGAGACCTCTCATGGTGGGTGTCCACTCAGGATCTCACTATGGGTCGTCCATTTTTTCTACCGAATCCGACGGCCACTATAACCACGGACGCTTCCCTGATAGGGTGGGGGGGACTTTTTCAGGGAAGAACAGTCCAAGGGGAATGGTTCAACATAGAGTACAACCTGCACATAAACGTTGTGGAAATGAGGGCGGTGTTCTTGGCATTGCAACACTTTCAAACCCTCCTACCTCTAGGAACAGTAGCAGTTCAGACAGACAACATGTCTGTAGTCTGGTACATAAACAAACAAGGAGGAACCAGATCTTACCCATTATGCAGAGAGGCCATGAGAATTTGGCAATGGGCAGAGTCCACGGGTTGCTTTCTGATAGCAACGCACATCCCAGGGTCATCCAACGTCATTGCGGACAGGTTGAGCAGAGCCATCCTGTTACCTCACGAGTGGTCCCTCAAACTACAGGTGGCGGAAAGAATTTTCTGCAAATGGGGCCAGCCTTGCTGCGATCTATTCGCCTCCCCGATGAATACCAAATGCAGGAGCTATTTTGCCCTTCTACCCCCTCCAGGGGATGTCCCCAGGGAAGCACTGATACACGATTGGCCCCCGGGTCTCCTGTATGCATTCCCACCTACCCCCTTGATTCCCAAATGTCTTCAGAAAGCCATGAACCTGGAAAGGACAATTATACTCATAGCCCCATTCTGGCCTCGACAGATATGGTTCCCCTTTCTTCAAGCCCATCAAACAGAGGAACCGTGGATCCTGGACCCAGTACCAGATCTACTGACACATTCGTCGGGAGTTCCTCACCCATCTCTTCTATCCCTCAAACTATCAGCTTGGCTGCTCCACTTCCCCGCCTAGCCAGGTCTGATCTACTTTCTCCGGCAGTTCAACGCATTTTGGTTGCCTCTCATAAGGCTTCCACCACAAAACTCTACAAGAGTAAATGGAAACGCTTTGTGTACTGGGCATCTAGTCAACACTTGGATCCCTTGGTTGCTCCTTTACATAAAGTTCTAGAATTTCTATCCATCCTTTTCCACGAAGGAACCTCTACTTCCACACTAAGAGTACAGCTGGCGGCCATATCCAACTTCCATGTTGGTGAGGACGGTTCTTCTATTATGTCCCACAGGCTTTGTAAGGCTTTTATGAAAGGTTGCTTCCATCTTCGTCCGCCCGTCAGAGACCCTTTATTCCCATGGAATTTAAATTTGTTGTTGTCACAACTAATGTTGCTACCCTTCGAACCAGCCTCTTCTTGCCTCCTGAAGTTTTTGTCATGGAAGACTGTTTTTCTTGTAGCGGTTACTTCAGCTCAGAGAGTGTCAGAGCTGCAAGCACTATCAATTAAACCGCCTTACTTAATTTTCCACCCAGATAGAGTCTCTTTACGAACAAATCCGTCTTTCCTTCCTAAGGTATGTTCTGTCATAAATATTAATCAGTCCATTGAACTCCCTACTTTCTTCAAAAACCATACCAGCAAGTTGGAATATATGCTACACAAGTTAGATGTCCACAGACAGCTAAGATTTTATTTGGACAGGACTAAAGACTACAGAAAAACAGATCAACTTTTGTTGCATTTGCAGACAATAAAAGGGCATGGCAGTTACAAAACGTACGCTGTCTAAATGGCTTACTGATTGTATAGCCTTTGTGTATTCTAAGTCAAATCAGGCCTTGCCCACCAAACCTAAAGGCCATTCTACTAGGTCCGTCTCCACTTCCTTGGCTCATGCAGCTCGCCTACCTTTGGACACGATTTGTGCAGCAGCCACGTGGTCTAAACCACATACTTTCATCGCTCATTATAGGGTTGACAAAGCCTCCAAAGACAGGACATCTTTTGGTTCCACTGTGCTCAGGAACATTCTTCCATGAGTCACTCAGGGTGACGGAGCTAGGGACGCTACCCGTGTGTAAGAACAAACGGCAAGATTGAACACTCTCACATAAAGAAGTTATGTTCTTACCATAACGTTCCATGTGGAGTGTTCATCTCGCCTTTGTTCTTACATTCCCCCCCCTTCCCTCCCTCACGTGTTTGGAAGAACGAATAGGACTAGAGTCTGGTCCACATGTCTTTACCTCTTCCTAGTATATATTACCTCTTACCTCATAGGGTATATTTCGTTACCCTTTAGTTAATTTGTCAGTGAGATCGTGTCTCTGAATTTTTGTGGCAGTATGTAGCCTTAGCACCTCAGGGTTATTGTTAGTCTGGTTTGATTGCAAACTAGATCTGAGTAATGGCAGGGAGGATTGTGGGATATAGCCTGGTCTCGAGCTTCTCTAAGATACAGAGCTTTGCTATGCGGCCGACTCGGAGCAGAGGATCGGCTCCGAACCCGTGTGTAAGAACAAAGGCAAGATGAACACTCCACATGGAACGTTATGGTAAAAACATAACTTCTTTATATATGCAAATAGGTGGCTTATGCATGGCATGTGGATATTAAGCGCCATATAAGTAACATATCTGTGAATATCAGGCTGTGACCACAGTTAAGTTTGGTGATCATTGTAAATCAGTGGTGCTAGTCTGGCACGGAGTGTACTTCTTTGTTTCGTCTGTAGAGAGGATAGTCTGTCTTTATTAATGCTTGGGCCCATTTGTAGCCATTCTGGCCTTGTTCCCCAAACCAAGGCGATCAGTTTAACAGATAGTTGCACTTGTACTGCAGTGGTGGCCCTGCCTAAAATATTTGTAAAATGCATATTCTTTCTTCCCGCTTACCTGGCTCCTTTATTTTTTGCTGAGGGGGTGTAGCTCATTTATCCTAGTCTCCAGAGCTTACCATCCTGCTTCAAGAATTCCTGTTTTTTTTTTTCCTCTACTGAATGCGTTTGAAACCAGTTTGGTGCAGAGTGCTTGTCCTAATTCCAGTGGTTCTAATTTGGAATGAATCTGTTGTAACTTAAACAACCACTATAATTAGAAACTGAACAAAAAGTGTTGTCTTGGTACTATAAGATATCAAAGGATTAATGTCTAAACAGGACTGTGTAGTTATTTTATTTTGTTCATTGCCAAAAGAGGGTAGACAGACAGACATGATTTTATTCTGTGGCTAAGCTTTTCTGCTTTTTACAATGCATTGTATGTCTACAGAAGATAATGTTATAAGGACCACCCTCTTCTTCAGGTTGTTCTCTTTTCTGTTTAGTAGGTTCATAGGTACTTACTAGGCTGTTGATCTGTGAGGTTATTAAGAAGCTTAGCCCTGCTTTCTGATATCAATTATTAGCCTTTATATTTTGCATTACAGTTCTCCAAAGACCGGCTACAAAAGTATATTTTTGGTACTTACATGTTTCCCTCATCCATGAGACCATTGCTGCTAAAACCGTGGTAAATTTGCCGATGTTCATCGTGCATACAGCTGCAGTCATTACAGATAGGTTATCCTGCCATCAGGCGGGTCCTCGGTCGGCCGAATTCCAAAGTCTAGGTCCGGCGTCGGTTGTCGTCGCTTCTTCCCTGATGTCAGTGCGGCAGGGGTATAAAAGAGGCAGCCGACGCCATTTTCTTCAGTCTTTCTTGCCACGCAGTGCCTGAAGCAGAAGCAGTTTGCAAGTGCCGGTCGGCCAGCTCCTGAGATTTACGAAAGTATTTCAGCCGAAGTCTTCTTTAAAGCTAAGTACCCCGTTGAGGAAACTTTTCTTGCCTCAGACCGATGTCAGACAAAGTTAATAATTGCATTTCTTGTGGGAAGCAAATACCGCATAAGGATTTCCACTCTTTCTGTATACCTTGCTTAGGGCCAGACCACGACGTCTCGGCCTGCCGTTTTTGTGCTAGGTTCAACAAGAGCACTATTAAGCACCAGGCGGAGTTCGCCCTTCATTATTTTGGCAAAAAATTTAATTATATCATGTCGTCGGATACTCCGACACCAGTTTTAAGCAAAAGACGCAAAGACCGACATTCGAGGTCTGCACAGAGTACTGAGACCACGCTGAGGCCGACTACCGGTTCTCTGGTTCTCAGCGAGGCGCCTACGCAACCCCTGACTACCGATTAAACTATTTTACCGGTGACTTCAGTACCCGAGGTCGCAGGCTTCTGGGTCTCCATTCCCACTGCAGATACCGACGCCTGGCGGGGAAACTCAAAATTTAGTCGGGCCTGCCATTTCTGAAGGCGTCTTCAGGCCATCCACCTTCTCTATTAAATCCTTCACTAAATCTAAAGCTGCCATGAAAACTAAAAGACAGGGTCCCCAGACCTCCTCTCAAGGCCCCATGCCTAAAAAGCAGATGCTTAAAATGGCTGAGGATTTGATAACTCTCATCAGGGGTTCTCAACCCCCCTCTGACAAAAGACCCAGATTGGAGGAAGACTACCCTTCCTCAGACCAGGCTTCTATTACCTCAGACCATTCTGAGGACCAGGATTATGCTTATTCCCCTTTCGAAGACTCTGATGCTGAGGAGTCTATTCCCTCCGTCTCCCCCCCTGATGATTACTCTTTTGGGGAAACCCTGCATACATTGAGGGAACACTTCCACTGGGAAGGCCAAGATTACTCGGATTCCAAGAAAAGGCTCAGGGAATTTCTACTGCTCCCCCAGCATAGGCCCTTTGCTATCCCTCCTGTTTTAGATATTTTGGATGATGTGTATTCAGAAGCCAGCCTTAATCCAGATTCTTTACCTCTCCAGATTCTTTACCTCCAGCCCCTGTTAAACCAGACAGGTATTACCAGGTTCCCGATTCTCACCAGTTCCTTTATAAAAGCCATACTGCAAACCCAGAAACAATTTCACAGGGTCCCAAGGGAATAAAGGCCTCTACTGCTAAAAACCCTTTACCTTCAGAGAGAGATTCCAGAGCATTAGAAAGGTGGGAGAAAAAGGTGTATACATCTGCCACTTTAACCATGAGGGCATTAAACTGTCAATTTCATATGTTAAAGTACCAACAGTTTTTGTTATCTCAGCTGAAAAGCAAAATGACACAAACAGAACAACCAGATTTAAAAGAGTTGCAGGATTTGTTGCATGGAGCAGAGCAAGTGGGTAAACATACCTTGCAGTGTGGTTTTGATGCTTTAGAAGCCTCATGTAGAGCTGCTGTCACAGGATCTGTTATACGTAGACATGCTTGGCTCAAAGAGCAAACCTTATCAGATCATGTCAAAGCGAAGTTATTAGATGCACCACTTCAAAATGATGTATTGTTTGGTGTTAAAGCTGAGGAGGTACTAAAGAAAATGGAGGAAAAAGCGAAATCTATGCAAACAGTGAAAGATTTCTTGCAGGTACAACCTCCACGCTTCAGCAGAAACTGGCCATCAAAAAATTGGTCCTTGCCAGCCACGGACAGACCTCAAAGGGGCAGATACAGACGCCCAAGGGGTAGAGGACAACCATAAGGATCTTACAGAGCTAGACAGTGGCAAGCACCAACCCCAAGAGATGGAGAAGATAGATCACAGTCATTTAGAAAACAGACACAATGACTTCCCCCTATGCCTGCCAAACAAAGCATTAATGGCAGCACCTTTGGGTGGAAAACTGGCATTATTTTCAAAAAACTGGCACATTGTTACAAAAGACAAATGGATTCTGGACATTATAGACAGAGGCTACAGGTTCCACTTTCACACCCTTCCAAAAATGAGAGGCTTGCCAAACCTGCCACAAAATCAAAGGGCAGAGGCACAAAGACAAATTTCCGCTCTCATGGATATGAAAGCGATTCAAGAGGTACCTGCAAAAGAACAAGGTCAAGGTTTTTATTCCAGACTATTCCTGGTACCAAGGTAAGACAAAGATTGGAGACCCATCCTAGACCTATCCATCATAAACACATATCTACAGGTGCCAAAATTCAAGATGCTCACATTACAGCAGCGTCTTCCCATGCTGGGCAGGGAGTCTTGGCTGGCAACATTGGACCTCAAGGAGGCATACCTGCATGTCCCTATCAGACAAGATTGCAGAAGATACCTCAGATTTCTTACAGGTTCAACCCATTACCAATTCTCTGCATTGCCCTTTGGCTTATCTACTGCGCCCAGAGTGTTTACGAAATGCCTGGCATCAGTAATTGCCTTCTGCAGACAACAAGGAATACAAATCTACCTATATCTGGACGACTGCCTGATCCAAGCGGACAACAAGGACATTCTACTGCAGCATCTGGCGTTTGTAATAAAACTGTTAAACTACCTGGGATACACAGTGAACAAAAAGAAATCAAATCTAATACCTTCTCAACAGATAATTTTCCTGGGTGCCAACTTAAATACAACCACCCAGATGGCCTACCTCACGCCAGACAAACAAGGGCAACTGTCGCAATACTTCAACAAAATGGCAACTTTCACCAGACTAACTACAAGGAAAGTCCTGCAGGCTCTGGGATTCATGGCATCTTGCATCCTACTAATACCATGTGCAAAGCTGCATATGAGGAAACTACAGTGGTACCTAAAAAACTTATGGTCTCAACACAGCCACAGCTTGGAAACAATTATACCACTCATTCCATGCCTTCAAAAGGAATTTTTGTGGTGGGCTCAATCATGCCAAAGAAACACAGGTCTCCCTTTCTGTGTACCTCAAGCAACTCAAATCATCACAACGGATGTCTCAGACTATGCCTGGGGAGCACACATGGCAGATCGGTGCATTCAGGGAAAGTGGTCCCAAAAAGAGAAGCACCTACACATCAGCCAAAAGGAGATGCTAGCCGTGCAAAATGCTCTTATGACCTTCAAAGACCTACTGCATGCAGGCCAGCTATTGATAAGGACAGACAACACCACAGTCATGTGGTACATAAACATACAGGGGGGAACTCATTCATACCCCCTGTGCAGGCAAGCCATGACCCTATGGAACACAGCACTGGAATTGCAAATTCAGCTACAGGCACAATTCCTGCCAGGGAAGGAAAACACACTGGTGGACAACTTAAGCAGAAATATGACAGACCCACACGAATGGAAGTTGCATCCTCAAGTTTTCTCAAAAATAACTCAGGCATGGGGACAGCCAGACATAGATCTATTTGCTACCCACAGAAATTACCAGTTGGAAAAATTTTGTTCAAGGACCTATCATCCACAGGCCTGGAAAGTGGACGCACTCTCCTTCAATTGGACAACATTGACAGTCTATGCCTTCTCGCCTCTTGCTCTACTGACCAAAGTTCTATTAAAAGCCAGAGCAGAGAGGCCACAAATGATTCTCATTGCTCCACAAATTATTCTCATTGCTCCAGACTGGCCATGACAACACTGGTATCCTCTCCTAAAGAGCCTGACACACTCCCCACCATGGATCCTACCTCTAGTCCCTCTTCTGTTGTCCCAGCACAACTACAAAACCCTTCACAGCCAGCTCAAAACCCTAAATCTAGCTGCATGGAGAATACCTTAATTTCCCAACAGACTTTCCTCTCCAAGGAGGTGCAGGATGTCATCTTGGAGGCCAGAAGACCCTCTACTAGAAAAGCCTACTCCGCCAAATGGAAACGATTTTGTGCCTGGGATCAAGAAAAGGGCCAGAATCCTTAGGTAATAAGTATACCTCAAATTTTACAGTACCTAGCTGAGATGTTAAACAGTGGCCTTTCCTTCTCCTCCATCAAGATCCACGCTTCAGCCATTTCTGCACAATACAATACAGATCCTCCTTTATTCTCACATCCTCTATTAAGGCAGTTCCTCAGAGGGGCAAAAAATATAAAACCCCCACGGAAACCACCAGTCCCAGCTTGGGACCTCAACTTCGTATTGGAAAAGCTGACCCTGCCTCCCTTTGAGCCGGCTTCTTCAACGGAGCTACAGTACTTGTCATGGAAAACAGCCTTCCTTCTGGCTATTACCTCAGCATGCAGGGTTTCGGAACTACAGGCCCTCATGGCTGTGTGCAACCATTCATTATTTTCCATCAGGACAGAGTTACCTTACGAACCAACCCTACCTTCATGCCAAAGGTAGTATCCAGTGTAGCTTTGAATCAAACTATTCATTTACCTACCTTTTATCCAAATCCACAGAACAAAGGGGAGAGACTACTACATTCCTTGGACATTCACAGACAACTTCGTTATTACTTGGACAGAACAAAGCCATTCAGGAAATCTGAGCAGCTCTTTGTGTCCTATGCTACAGGTGCTCAAGGAAAGGCGATTTCCAAACAGACAATTTCAAAATGGATAGCCCACTGCATACGCTTTTGTTATTCATTTCATGGAAAATCTGTGCCTGTATACATCAGATCCCACTCCACCAGGGATACAGCTACCTCTGCAGCTTTCCTCAGGGGGGTCCCTACCAAGGACATTTTGGAAGCAGCTACTTGGATTTCAGTGCACACTTTCTCCAAGCACTACCACCTTCCACTATACTCAAAATCTAGAGCGGGCTTTGCCACAGCAGTCTTGCAGGGCATCCTCGCCCCTCCTAGTTCCACTTAGTGCCTACCACCCTTACTTAGCTTTGGGATTCTACCCATCTGTAATGACTGCAGCTGTATGATCGATGAACATAGTACATTTTTGTACCTACCATAAATGTAGATGTTCGAGTGCTCATACAGCTGCAGTCCAGGTTACCCTCCCACCATCCCCTCTTAGGACAGGCCTTATGACAAACACCTTTATCATACAACCTATTTGGGGCATTCTTTTATGGTGTATTTGCTTGCAACTACTGTTTTTGATTTATCTACATTGCATGTTTGCATAATATTATGTTTTGCCTTCCTTCTGGGGGCACCTGACATCTGGGGCAAGAAAAACTGAAGAAAATGGTGTTGGCTGCCTCTTTTATACCCCTGCCGCACTGACGTCAGGGAAGAAGCGACGACAACAGACGCCGGGCCTAGACTTTGGAATTCGGCCGACCGAGGACCCGCCTGATGGCAGGATAACCTACCTGTAATGACTGCAGTTGTATGAGCACTCGAACATCTACATTTATGGTAGGTACAAAACTGTACTTTACCCATCCACTCAACCAAGTTATATTTGAAAAGATTAACAGAAGCAGAGGGGAAGCTGGTTAAAAAAAGATTGAAGCCCCTTGAATGGGTGTTTCTGATACCATTGGACTTCCAAATGTGTAATAGGTTTGGCAAAGCAGTTTTTTGAGACTCTTTACACAAAGTAGAGGTCACCACTTATTAGACTATATGATACTGAGAAGAAAGAGAGCTAGAGACAAGACATTGAGACAGTCTAAATGTTTTTTTATGATTTAGACCCTTGATTTTTTAAGCAAAGAAGCACTTGGCTGTTCAGCTATGACGAGTGTTAGGACAGGTGCAATACTGAAAGGGACACTGTACTCCATGATCAGCCTAATAAGTGCCAAGTGCAGATGAACAATTACATACCAGGATGTGGGTACCATACCCTTTAATGCAAGTTGTGCTATGAAAAAGGATTTCCTTCAGTAGTTGATACGTAATGATCAAAGAAAAGCAGTTCATTGTCAATGTAGGTTCAAAGGTCTCAGGATTGTGTTGTCATTGTAATAGTTACAAATGCTTGCTGAATTATATGATTATACATTTCTTGGCATTTAGCTTCAATTCATGGCTTTGACACTATCTGTTTCCGACAGGGCCTATTGTAGGATCATGGTGTCCTCTGGGAAGTTTGTGATTGCACCAAATTTGCAGTCACCTGAAGTCCTGGTCAGCCACAATCCTGTAACATTGTGTTTAAACATATTTTTTTAAATTATCAGTTAAGACTTGGGCACCCATATATTAGCAGAAAAGAAAATAAACAGTATTAATATTTTTTTCCATTCACATACATTACATATCACAGATTTTTTCTTTATCATCACTCCAGCATTGCATAAATTGCTCAATTTCTGCCTTTCCTTAAACCTCACTCCTCCTCCAAAACATTATTCTGCATGTATTACTCATACAGTTTTAACTGTTTCTATGTAATTTGCTCCTACCCTTTTCTAAAGATCTCACTTCTAGTTTCATTATCTTGGTTACAATGTTAACTACATCAAATGTAGTTGATTTAGACTCTGACTTCCATCTTCTAGTAATTGCTTTTTTGGCAGCCAACAAAATTAAACTTAAACTATTTATCCCACTTGACAAGGCTTTAGTGCAATCTTGTGGCTGAAATTTTGAGGAACATTAAGATGCAGAATTCTCCAGACGTTCAGAAGACTCTGGAGACCCAGCTGCCTACTCTTCAATCTTTTGCCAATGTTTCTGTAAGACTCATTTTGAATGCAGTGGATGGAGCTTCCCAAGCAGCTGGCACAGTCATTGCTATGCGAGGCCACACTTGGATGCTGCTGTGCAGCTTTGTGGATTACTTCAAGGCACCCTACGCTAATGCCCCTTTTGATGCGTCTTCCTTGTTTGAATCTAAACTTGAAGAAACTGTTGCTAAGAGCGATCAAGAAGGCAAGACAGTGTCAGTCATAGGACTGTGATGTTCATCGTGTTACCTTGCTGCAGTCATCACACTTGGGTTATCCTGTCGTCAGGCGGTCCCGCAGTCGGCCAGAGTTCCAAAGTCTTGGTCCGGCGTTGGTTGCTGTCGCTTCCTCCCTGACGTCAGTGCACCAGGGGTATACAATAGGCATCCGACACCATTTTCTTCAGTCTTTCTTGCCGCGTGGTGCCCGAAGCAGAAGCAGTTCGCAAGTGCCGGTCTGCCGACACCTGAGATTTTCAAATTGAATTTCAGTCCTAAGTCTTCAATAAAGCTAAGTACCCCATTGGGGAACCTTTTCTTGCCTCAGTCCAATGTCAGAAAAAGTTAACAATTGCATTTCTTGTGGGAAGCAAATACCTCATAAGGACTTCCATTCTTATTGTATTCCTTGCCTAGGCCCAGACCACGACGTCACAGGTTGTCGGTTTTGTGCTAGGTTTAATAAACTATCAAACGCCGTTTTGACTTCACATGACATTACTTTGGTAGGAATTTTAATTATATCATGCCGTCGGAGCAGCCGACGACCGGCATGCATAAAAAACGCAAGGATAAGGACAGGTAGCCTAGAACCAAGCCAGACTCCGAGGCCTCTGCTGGGCCTGTCGCCGTTTCTCCGGTTTTCAGTGAGGTGCCTACGCAGCCCCTGACGACTGCGGAAATGGAACCCCAGACAGCTTCAGATTCTGAAGCGGAGTGTACTAGGCCTTCGCAACCATCTTCATTAGGCCCTTCCGACACCAAAGCAGTAGGTGATCCCGGTGCAGTAGAAACGCCTTCGGTTTCAGAAGGTGTCTTCAGACCGACTACACTCACCATTAAATCTTATGCTAAGCTAAAAACTCCATTAAAACCAAAAAAGACTGTACATCAGTCTCCTGTTCAAGGCCCCATGCCTAAGAAATAGATGCTTAAGATGGCTGAAGATTTGATTTCCCTAATCCGGGGTTCCCATCCCCCTCCTGATAAAAGGCCAAGACAAGAGGAGGTCTATGCTTCCTCTGACCAGGTTTCTGTTTCCTCAGATTCTTCTGAGGAACAGGATTACGCTTTTCCCCCTTATGAAGATTCTGATGCTGAAGACTCTATTCCCTCAGCATCTCCCCTGAAGACTACTCCTTTGGGGAAACTTTACATACCATGAGGGAACATTTCCACTGGGAAGGCCAGGACTACTCTGATTGTAAGAAAAGGCTCTGAGAGTTTCTTTTACTACCCCAGCACAGACCACTTGCTATCCCTCCAGTTTTAGATATTGTGGATGATGTTTACTTGAGTCTAGTCTAAATCCAGACTCCCTACCTCCTGCTCCAGCCAAACCAGACAGATACTACAGAGTAGCTGACACACACAAATTCCTTTATAAAAGCCCTCTGGCTGACCTAGAAACAATTTCCCAGGGTCCCAAAGGGGCTAAAGCTTCTATGGCCAAAAAATCCTGTACCTTCTGAAAGGGATTCCAGAGCCCTAGATAGATGGGGAAAGAAGATATACACCTCAGCTACTCTGGCTATGAGAGCATTAAATTGTCAGTTTCACATGCTGAAATATCAGCAATTCCTAATGTCTCAATTAAAACAAAAACTGAGCACACATTCTGAACAGGCTGAATTCAAGGAAATGCAGGATCTGTTGCATGCAGCTGAACAGGTGGGCAAACATACTTTACAATGTGGATTTGATTCATTGGAAGCTTCCTGTAGAGCAGCTGTTACTGGGTCTGTCATACGCAGACATGCTTGGTTAAAAGAACAAACCCTGCCTGATCATGTTAAAGCAAAATTATTGGGTGCACCTTTACAGCAGGATGTCTTATTTGGTGTCAAAGCACAAGAGGTTTTAAAGAAAATGGAGGATAAGGCAAAGTCTATGCAGACGGTCAAGGATTTTTTACAGGTCCAACAAAAAAACTGGTCCTTTCCAGCTTCTGACAGACCACAGAGGGGCAAATACAGACGCCCAAGGGGCAGAGGTCAGTCACAAGGCCCTTACAAACCTCGCCAATGGGGTGCCACAACCCAGAAAGGAGGTGAAGACAGGCACCAAGCTAGCAGAAGACAAACACAATGACTCAACCCTCCAACTACCAAGCAAATCTCTCTTGGCAGCTTCCTTGGGAGGAAAATTAGCACTTCTTGCAGACAACTGACACATCATCACAAAAGACCAAATGGGTCCTAAGCATTGTCTCACAAGGAAACAGATTCCACTTTCATACCTTGCCAAGGATAAAAGGAATGCCAAACCTGCCACCAAATCAGTGGGCAGAGGCACAAAAACAAATTACAGCTGTCATGGACATGAATGCCATTCAACAGGCACCTACACAGGAGCAAGGACAAGGATTTTACTCAAGACTCTTTCTAGTCCCCGAAAGGACAAAGCATGGAGACCCATTCTGGATCTTTCAATTCTGAACACCTATCTGCAAGTACCAAAATTCAAGGTGCTAACACTACAGCAGCTTCTTCCCATGCTGGCAAGAAGGCTTGGCTAGTAACGTTGGATCTTAAGGAGGCATACCTGCATGTCCCTATCAGACAAAATTGCAGAAGATACCTCCGCTTCATTGCAGGTTCAACCCATTATCAATTCTCTGCACTGCCCTTTGGCTTATCTACTGCACCCAGGGTCTTCACAAAATGCCTGGCTCCAGTAATTGCATACTGCAGACAAAGAGGAATTCAAATATACCCATACCTGGACGACTGCCTTATTCAAGCAGAAAGCAAGGACATTTTTTTAAAACATCTGGCATTTGTCAAACACCTTCTAAGTTGCCTAGGGTACACAGTAAACGAAAAGAAGTCAAAACTAGTGCCCTCACAAAACATAATATTCCTGGGTGCCAAATTGAGTACAATGGCCCAGATGGCTTAACTCTCGCCAGACAAGCAACAACAGCTTACTTCAAAATAATGGCAACCCAACTCCCTGCAAGAAAAATTCTGCAGGCCTTGGGATTCATGGCATCTTGCATACTACTAATACCATTTGCAAAACTGCATATGAGGAAATTACAATGGTAACTGAAAAGCGTATGGACTCAGCACAGCCACAGCTTGGAAATGATACCACTCATTCCCTGCCTTCAACAGGAGTTTCTATGGTGGGCACAGGCATGTCACCTCAACAAGGGTCAGCCATTCACATTACCCACAGCCAGGCAAACTATTTTGTTCTTTATTTCTTTGTTATTTATAGCACTTTGTGTACTGTGTATTTTTCTAGCTAGTTTCACTGTGTGCGAGGTATTAACGGGAAATTGTCCACTTTTATTAAGCATTTGTTGGGTTGTTTGTTTCTGATAACTTGTTGCAGTTAAACTCTTTTTCTAGAGGCTCCTTTAGCTGTTTAAAGCTTTCATTTAAAGGCTAACTGCTGCTTTTCAGCTGTGAGAAACATTTCTGCAGTTTGTTCTAAGTAGTGGGGATATTTGTAGCATTTCCATATTCAGGCTTGTGTTTGGGCCTAGTGTTTGTGGAGGCTGTGTGTCTGAGCACATTTTCAGGGACATCTTGGTTTAGCCAAAGCCATCAGGCATTTCAGTGAGAGAGAATTGTTTGAGGTCATTGGCTGACTGAGGTCACCTGGACTACAGCTTAGATTAAGCACCTCATTGTTTCTTTTGAGATTTCTTTCTTAAAAGCTGTCTGAGGTTTCAACTTTGTTACCTAAGAAGTTCAGTTTTGAGTGTTCTGCCATTTCACACTGAGCTGATCGAAGGAAAGACACTGAGGAAACTCGGAGCTATAATGTATAACATTAAGTATCCTGTTTTTTGTTTATTTTGTTCTTTATTTCTTTGTTATTTATAGCACTTTGTGTACTGTGTATTTTTCTAGCTAGTTTCACTGTGTGTGAGGTATTAACTGGAAATTGTCCACTTTTATTAAGCATCTGTTGGTTGTTTGTTTCTGATAACTTGTTGCAGTTAAACTCTTTTTTCTAGAGGCTCCTTTACCTGTTTAAAACTTTCATTTAAAGGCTCACTGCTGCTTTTCAGCTGTGAGAAACATTTCTGCAGTTTGTTTCCCACACTCCCTCCGTGTTGGTATAGTGTTTTATAGTTGGTGGCTTTGCAGTTGCCCGCCCCTAGTGTAAATTTGATCTGGGATCCTCCTCCCAGTCTAGTGTCATTACCTCATTCTACCCAGTACAGGGAGAACATTTGAGAAGACCAATCAGCTTAGTTTCTGCTACTCCTTTCTCTCTCTCCACTTAAAAAAAAAAAATAATTATCTGCTTTTATCTGCTTTTACTGTATTTGTGTTTCTTCCTACTTTATTTTCTGTCATCTTAAAAGTACTCAGTTGTATTTATTACTGCTTGGTGTAACTCATTCTAAGCCTTTTAGTTTAAGCACTTGGGCTTCAGACCATTTGTTTTACATTAGGAAGGTTTGTGGTCTGCACTGTAGTGGCAGAACAGGTAGCTTACATCCTTCTAAGTTGGGAACTGCTGATTGAGGGCTCTCAGTGTCTGTTATTCTAAAAGTGTATTAATTCTGGTTTAAGCACTTGGGCTTCAGGCCAGTTATTTTACATTAAGAGGGTTCGTGGTCTGCACTCTTGTTGGAAAAGAGGCTGGACTCTGCCCTTCTGAGCTGGGAATTTCTGGTTAAAGGCTTATAGTTTCTGCATATTTGAACTGCTTCTTACTGAAATTGGTACACTTTGTTTGCTGTAGCATAGACTAGATCCAGGCCTGCTGAATCTAGCTTTGTTTGTATGCTTGTTGTTTGCTTGTTATTTCCCTGAAATGCTAATTCCACCTAAAATGTGGCTTTTCAGCGCTTCTGTGTATCCCCAGTGATATCTGCATTGCTTACTGTACTTATTTCCTTGTTTCACTTGAAAGAAAGTTACTGTTTGTCATTTTTGCATTTAAGTTACCTGTAACACATTGCATTTAAGTTACCTGGCACTTGCTCACTAAGTCAGCACTAAAAAAATTAAAGGCACTACACCCTCACAAACTCCCCTTGAGTACCTTGTTCCCCATTGGCCCTTTTTTCAATTATAAAGGAATTCCCAATACTATTCTAGCATATCCAAAGGTCAGTTGTCAATCTCCTCTCCGGTCCAGCTGGTGAATCTGGGAATCTTAAGGCAATGTTACAACTGCCTCATGTGCACAGACAACCCTCTCCTCCTCCCAACAAATTCCAACACATGTGAGAGATGCAACCATATAGCCAAACTGGAGGCTAAGCTCTCTCAACTCAGCACTGGCGTAACCAGTCAGGAGGAGAAGGAAAAGTACAGTTTTGTACCTACCATAAATGTAGATGTCCGATTGGCATGCATCTGCAGTCCTTACAAATGGGTTGTCCTGTCGTCAGGCAGCCCTTCGGTCGGCCGGATTCCAAAGTCTGGGTCTGGCCTCGGCTGGTGTCGCACTTCACCCGACGTCATAGCGGCAGTTCTTCGGGTATAAAGGCATCAGCCGACGCCATTTTCCTCAGTGTTTCTTGCCCCAGATGCCAGGTGCCCTCTAGGTAGGCTAAATTTGGATAAATGCAAATGGTTCCAAATAGTAGAGAGCAAACAAAAAATAAGCATGTATGTACATATATACAAACAAATACACCATAATAGATTCCCCCAGCTAGCTACAAGATGGGCAAATACCCTAGGAGTACCACAGAGGGGAAGGAGGGTGGGTAATCCTGACTGCAGATGCATGCCTATCGGACATCTACATTTATGGTAGGTACAAAACTGTACTATGTCCTTCAAGGATGCATCTGCAGTCCTTACAAATGGGTAGAATACCATAGCCAAACTGGGGAGGAGGAGAAATAGATTATGGTGTAGTTAAGATCCCTTGCAAAACAGCAGTGGCAAAACCTGCTCGGGATCTGGAGTATAAAGGTAAATTATAATGCTTGGCAAATGTATGCACGGAGCTCCAAGTAGCAGCCTCTAAAATGTCTTTGGTAGCCACTCCTCGTAAAAAGCTGTGGTAGTGGCTGTAGCCCTTGTAGAGTGAGGCCTGATGTTTTCTGGAGTTTTCTTTCCATGGTAGGAGTAACAAAATCTAATGCAATTTCCTATCCACTTAGAGATTGTCTGTTTTGAAATTGCTTTTCCTTCCATTCCTGTTGCATATGCTACCAGTAGCTGGTCAGTTTTTCTATTGCTCTTGGTCCTGTCCAGGTAGTAACGTAATTGTCTATGTACATCCAAGGTATGCAGCAGTCTTTCTCCCCTGTTTTGTGGGTTGGGGAAGAATGTAGGTAGGTGGATAGCTTGATTTAAAGATACCCTGGAGACCACCTTTGGCATAAAAGTAGGATTAGTTCTCATGGACACTATCTTGATGGAAGATCAGGAAGGGCTGTACTGCCATTAATGCCTGTAGCTCAGATACCCTTCTTGCTGAAGTGATTGCAAGCAGGAAAGCAGTTTTCCATGATAAGTACTGTAATTCTGCTGTTGCTGCTGGCTCGAAAGGAGGGAGTGTCAACTTTTCTAGCACAAAGTTCAAGTCCCATGCTGGCAATGGCGGCTTCCTGGGTGGCTTTACATTTTAATCCCTCTCAGAAACTGCCTGAGCAGAGGATGTGAGAATACTGGAGGATCCAAGTTGTATTCTGCTGAAATAGCTGATGCATGAATCTTAATGGAAGAATAGGACAGGCCGTTGTGGAAGAGCTCTGCCAAGTATTCCAGGATGTTAGCTATGTTTACCCGTGACACATTCTCTCCTTTTGCAGTACTCCAAATGAGATATCTTTTCCATTTTGCTGAATAATTTTTTCTTGTTGAGGGTCTGCGAGCCTCCAAGATAATGTCTTTAACCCTTTGAGATAAATCTGGGTTATTTGGTCTTATGCAATGTTCCAGGCAGTCAGCTGCAGTGTTTTCAGGTTTGGATGCAGGGTTTTGAAGTTGTTCTGTGTTAACAGCAAGGGAACTAGGGGCAGAGGCCATATTTGTTCCCGAGACATACTCCTCAGTAATGGGTACCAATGTTGCCTTGGCCAGTCTGGAGCTATCAGGATGATCCTTGGACAGTCTTCTTTGATCTTCAGTAGCACCTTGTGCATCAAAGGAAGAGGTGGGAATGCATATGCTGTCAGGTTTGTCCAACTGAAAGATAGGGAGTCCACTTTCCAAGCAAGTGGGTGGTACGTCCTTGTGCAGAATTTTTTCAGTTGGTGATTGTGTGGGGATGCAAATAAGTCTATTTCTGGCAGTCCCCATTTCCCTGTAATGGTTTTGAAGATGTCCGGATGCAGCATCCATTCGTGGGCATCCGTGGTAGTTCTGCTTAGGATGTCTGCTAGTATATTTTCTTTTCCTGGCACAAAAATTGCTTGTAGTTGAATGTTGAAGCTCAGTGCCATATTCCAGAGGTCCAATGCCATCCGGCATAGAGGGTATGAATGTGTGCCTCCCTGTTTGTTGATGTACCACATAACTGTGGTGTTGTCCGTCCTTATCAGCAGTTGACCCTGTTGAAGAAATGGTCTGAATGCCTGAATTGCCAGTTTTACTGCCAGCATTTCCTTTTGATTTATGTGTAGGTGCAGCTGGTCTTGAGTCCATAAGCCTTGTATGCACTTGTCCAGCATGTGTGCCCCCAACCGAGGTCTGAGGCGTCTGTTGTGATGGTCTGGCTTGGTTGAGTGCTGTGGAAGGGCAGTCCCTTGTTTGATTGGCAGGCCTGGGCCCACCATTGGAATTCTTGTTTCAGGCATGGAATTATTGGAATTTGGGTTTCTAGGCTGTGCTTGTGCTGAGACCATAAATTCCTTAGGTACCACTGTAACTTTCTCATATGTAGTCTGGCATGTGGAATTAATATTATGCAGGATGCCATGTAACCAGAGCTTGCAGGACTTTTCTTGCTGTTAGCTGGTTCTGCTTTGTTAATGCCATGAAGTAGAAGGAGTTGCTCCTGTTTTCTACTGTCAGGAATGCCATTTGTTTTGTTGTGTCCAAATCTGCACCCAAGAAGGTTATCCTTTGGGATGGTATCAGCCTTGACTTTTTTATATTGACTGTGTATCCCAGGGCTTGTAGTAGATGAATGACCCTTTCCAAATCTTTTGTTAATTTGTTTTTGTTGTCCGCTTGTAACAGGCAGTCGTCCAGGTAAGGGTAAATTTGAATTCCCTGAAGCCTGCAATGAGCAATTACTGATGCCAGGCATTTCGTGAATACTCTGGGCGCAGTAGATAAGCCAAAGGACAATGCTGAGAATTGATAATGCTCTGATCCTGCAAGAAATCTGAGGTATCTTCTGCAATCTGGTCGTATGGGGACGTGCAGGTATGCCTCCTTGAGATCTAGAGTTACCAGCCAAGACTCCTTGCCCAGCATGGGAAGAAGCTGCTGTAGGGTCAGCATTTTGAATTTTGGAACAATGAGGTATGTGTTTAAAGCGGACAGGTCGAGAATAGGTCTCCATTGGTTTTCTTTTCTTGGTACCAGGAAGAGTCTGGAGTACAATCCTTGCCCTTGTTCCATAGATGGTACCCTTTCTACAGCTCTCATCCTTAGTAAGTGAGTTATTTGTTGTAGAGCTTCTGTCTTCTGATTTGGAGGTAGGTTTGGCATTCCTCTCTTCCTTGGCAGAGTATGGAAGTGAAACCTGTAACCTTGGTCTATTGTTTGTAAAATCCATTTGTCTCCTGTGATGTAATGCCAGTTTACTGAAAGTAAGGCTAGCTTCCCGCCTAAGGGTGCTTCTAGTTGTTCCCTGGTAGGCGGTGCCAGAGCCAAGTCACTGTGATTGCCCTGTGGAAGTGGTGGCGGCTGGATCTGTGGCTGTACCTCGCTGGTTGTTAGCCTGCCATTGACGTCCCCTGTAGGCACCTCTGGATTGACCCCTGCCTCTTGAGCGCCTATTTCTGCCTCTCGGAGCTCTGGAGGTGTCTGGAAAGGACCAATTCTTGGAGGGCCAGTTCCTGCTAAACCTTGGAGGCTGGACCTGCAAGAAATCCTTGACTGTCTGGACAGATTTTGCTTTCTCTTCCACCTTCTTCAGCACTTGCTGTGCAGGGGAGCCAAACAAATTGAGCTTATCCATGGGAGCATCTAGGAGCTTTGATTTAACATGGTCTGGTAAGGACCGCTCTTTTAACCATGCATGTCTTCTGATCACTGTGCCAGTCATGGCTGATCTAAAGGAAGCCTCCAGTGCATCATAGCCGCATTTTAAGGAATGATTACTGACCTGCTGAATGTTATGTACCATTTCCTGTACAGATTTTTTTGTCTAATGGTTCATCTGAGGACAGTTTTTTAGTTAACTGGTCTAACATAAATTCCTGATACTGAATCATGTGGAATTGACAGTTCAAGGCCCTAGCTGAAAGAGTAGCAGAAGTGTAAACTTTTTTACCCCATCTCTAAAGCCCTAGATTCCCTTTCAGAGGGGAGGGGTTTTGGCAGAGGTAGCTGCTACAGCCTTGGGTCCCTGGGAGATAGTTTCGGATCTGCAAAAGGGGCCTTATACAAATGATAATGTGTGTCCGAACCCTGTAGTACCTATCGGGCTTAGCAGGGTCGGAGGAAGAGAATCAGGAGCAGTACAAGCATCATTAAATGCATCATCCACAACAGTAAGTACTGGAGGAATGGCTAAAGGCCTATGCTGTGGCAAATGCAAAAGGTTCTAAGCCTTTTCCTAGAGTCTGAAAAATCCTGGCCCTGCCATTGAAATTGTTCCCTCATAGCATGCAAGGTTTCCCCAAAAGAAAATTCCTCAGGCGGAGAGGCAGAAGGAATGGACTCTTCTGCATCAGAGTCCTCATAAGGAGAAAAGGGGCCTTCTGGAGGGTTTGAATTATCTGATTCATCAGAGGAGCCATCTGAAGAAACTGGCTCAGGGGGCTCTACTCTAATCCTCTTCTCTGGAGGTGGGTGAGAGGCCCTGTCTGGATGTGGTTGGGATCCCCGGATCAAAGAAATGAGATCCTCTGCTATACTAAGCATTTGTGAACTAGAGCTAGGCCTGAGAGAGGGGGACTTAGCAGGCACAGTTTTGGTAGTTTTAGCTGCTTTAGCCCTGGCAAAGGCCTTAATCGACATGGATGCAGGAGGCCTAGCAGCTCCACGTGCAGGGGTAGAAATATCCAAAGGGATAATATCAGATAAATCCTGCGAACCTGCAAGAGCAGGTGTGATTTCAGTAGCAGATTCAGCCTGGCTGGATGAAGCCTCGGTAAGTGGCAAGCTTTCGGCCGAAGGAAGAACCGTGGACTCTGTTTCAGCCGAAACCGAGACACTCGCGGTTGGCTTAACCGCGGTTTCGGCCGAAACCGCGGACCGCGAGTGTCGGTCCTTTTCCTTGCGTTTTTTAGAAATTTGCGTAGTCGGAGTATCCGACGGCATAATGTAAGCGAAATCGGAGCCGAAAAACTCTTCAGCAAATTCCGACCGACGTCTAAGTGTCCGTCGGTTGAAAGAAGCACAGGCTAGACAAGCTGCTACGTCGTGGTCTGGGCCTAAGCAAGGTAAGCAGTAAGAGTGGAAATCTTTATGAGGTATTTGTTTCCCACAAGTTAAACAGTTATTCACTTTTTCTGACATCGGCTGAGGCAAGAAAGTGTCCCCATCGGGGTACTTAGCTTTTTAGAAGTCTTCGGTACTTGTAGTAGTAATCTCTGGTTCTGACCGACCGGCACTTGCGAACAGCTTCTGCTTCGGGCACCACGTGGCAAGAAAGACTGAGGAAAATGGCGTCGGCTGATGCCTTTATACCCGAAGAACTGCCGCTATGACGTCGGGTGAAGTGCGACACCAGCCGAGGCCAGACCCAGACTTTGGAATCCGGCCGACCGAAGGGCTGCCTGACAACAGGACAACCCATTTGTAAGGACTGCAGATGCATCCTTGAAGGACATCCACACTCACTACAATTCCAGTCTCACATAGACCTCCCACGACAACAAACCAAACCCATAAACATGCAAAAACATACTCAGAGGCTGTAAATAAAAATCTGCCTAAGCAGCAGAGACCTCCAAAGCAGACACCCAAGCAACCGCTACCCCAAAACAGAACACGTGCAACACATAGCTCACAAAGCCAGTGTGCCGAACAGTCACAGCCCTTAAGGCTAAACAACACACCTGATACACTTGTAATAGGTGACTCTATCGTCAGGCACACTGACGTCCCGCTCACCAGGCTGAACAAGGAGAAGGTCACGGTGTGCTGCCTTTCGGGCGCTAGGATCCGCCACATAACACAAGCACTCAGGTCACTCCAAGGCAAGTACAAATATAACTCAGTCATTGTCCCTGCTGGTGTGAGTGACCTGAGACGTACCTCCCTGGACTACATAAAAAGAGACATAGAGGAGCTCTCTGAGCATGTAGCCCAGGCCGGTATGACCCTGACCTTGAGTAACATCTTACCCTCACCAAGAATGATGCCACAATATGAAGACAAGATGATCAATTTCAACAATTGGCTTAAGTATTGGTGTCATTCAAAGGGGATCCAATGCCTGTCAGCCTGGGATGACATGCTTGACAAGCCACGATGCTTCGCTAGGGACGGCTTGCACCTGTCACCCCTGGGCTTTCGGATATTGGCAAAGGCTCTTGCTACCCCCATCATGCCTTTTTTAGGCAAGGCTCAAAAGACAAATCCACCTCCATAGATATCACAAGGGATAAGAAACTAAGAGTAATGCTACTCAACGCCAGAAGTCTAAACCTCAAGATGTACGCCCTCGAAACTCTCCTTAGCATGGAGAACATCGATATCTGTGCAGTAACAGAAACCTGGTTCAAGGCTCCCGAGAGCACCCCAGTACTACCAGGTTATACCTCATACCATGCTTTTCGGACCCAAAACTTGGACCGAACCACAAAAGGAGGGGGAGTATCAATATTCGTCAAAGATACCCACACCTCCAGGTTGGTGGCACAGCACGAAGCATCAGAGACTATCCATGTGCAACTAACAGTGGGTAAAACTGCCTTCCAGTTTATAGCCTGCTACAGACCACCCTCCCAAACCCAGGAACCCCACTCGGCCATCCTGAGAACACTGGAAAATATGAAGGTCTTTCCAGACACCATTATATTGGGCGACTTCAACTACCCAAACATAGACTGGGAGCATTACTCTAGCTCCAACACCCTAGCCCAAAGGTTCCTAGAATTTATAAACTCAAATGCTATGGAACAACTTGTTACCACTCCCACAAGAGGGGAAAACATACTTTACCTGATCATCACCAACATGGGGACTCTATGCTCCAGACCAGAAGTGTATCCCTCACTGGTAAGATCAGACCATAAACTAATCTCACTGGATATTCACATCCCGACCCCACCCCCTGCCCAGAAAACCACAGTGAAAAACTTCTCTAAAGCAAATTTCACACTCCTCAAAACTGTGGAAAATACAGCCCAGACCGCAGAATCCTTTATAAATGCATTCTATGAACACCTTCAGGAATGCATGGGTCATGCAATCCCAAATAAAAACCAAGACCCAATCCTCCATAGGCAGGCGTCCTGTCTGGTGGACCCCAGCCATAAACAAACTATACAATAGAAGGAGGAAGCTACTACATGATAGAGCAAAATCCCAGAAAGGGATGGCACCTCTGATCAGTGTTAGCAAAAAACTGCAGGCACTCATAAAATCGTCTAAGGCCAGCTTCGAGAGAAAAATTGCACAGGACACTAAGGATAATCACAAGGCTTTCTTAGTTATGTTAGGAACCTGGGTGGGAATTCCCAGATATGCTCAGAATTCGTCCAAAATGACAAAAAATACACCGAACCCACAGACATTGCCAACATCCTAGCTGACCGGTTCAGCGCAAACTTCTCCCCCCCCCCCACCAAAAGGGCAAATATCTATCCCAGCAGAGTGCTGCCCCCCTGACATCTCAGATGCTCAGGTAAGAGCCGCCCTCTCCAAAGCAAAAAACACAGCTTCAATGGGACCAGATGGTGTCCCGGGCTGTGTCCTACATGAACTCCAAGAAGAGCTAAACCCAAACATAAAACTACTGTTCAGTCTCAGCCTTACTACAGGATATGTACCCAAAGAGTGGCGCACAGAAACAGTGGTCCCTGTCCACAAAGGTGGTGCCTCAACGGATCCTGGAAACTATCGCCCCATAAGCCTGACTAGCTTGGTCTGCAAAGCTATGGAAAGGATCATCATGGACCTCATAAAAAAGATATTGGGGACCTACAGACACTGGATCCTACCCAGTTCGGCTTTGTTAAGGGCAGATCCTGCCTCTTAAACCTGGTCGATTTCTTTGAAACAGTCACCAAAACCATTGACGAGGGGAAAGTGGTCCACACAGCCTACCTGGACCTCGCAAAAGCCTCCGGTACAATACCCCACTCGGGCATTATAGATAAGCTCACCAACTTAAATATAAACCCCTATGTCACTAGATGGTTTGCAAACTGGCTCAAGGACAGAACCCACATGGTTAGAATTGCTGGAGCCATGTCAGACTCCCAACCAGTTACAAGTGGCGTCCCACAAGGCTCAGTCCTGGGACCTCTCTTGTTCGGTATATATTTCTCGGAGGTACAGGCCAACACGGAAGGACTGTGGCTGACCAAGTTTGCAGATGACTGCAAACTGGGCGCCATAATCGACTCTCCAGCCGACACAAGCATCCTTCAAAAGGGCCTCCTAGAAACAGACAACTGGTGCCAGAGCCATGGCCTCAAGTTAAATGCCAAAAGGTGTATAGTCATCCCCTTTGGCAAAAACAAAGTGCCCACAAATTACCACATAGGTGGTAATCCATTAAGTACAGAAGAAGTAATTAGGGACCTGGGGACCCAAGTTGATAGCAGTCTTTCATTTGACAACCTCGTGGCCAAAGTGGTTAGAAAAACATTTTATATAGCCCACCTAATCATGAAGGGATTCACATCTAGTTCAGGGGAGGTCGTCGTGCCTCTTTACTCATCCCTCATCAGGCCCATAATTGAGTAAAATGCCCCTTTTGGGATGTACCTTACAAGACACCTGCAGCAACTGGAAAGATCCCAAAAGTACCTCACCAAGAGGATCAAAGGGCTCAAACAGATGCCATATGCTGCCCGGTTAAAGAAACTCCAGCTCTACTCAGTGGCATACCGCCTGCTCAGAGGCGATCTGTGCCTGATGTATAAAGCCATGTCCAACCCAGAATTAATGGACATGCTGCACCTCAGAAAATCCAAATCCCATCGAGCCACGCGCTCGAGAGACTTGAACCTCAGCACTGAAATAAATAGGACGTGCTGGAGGGACAGATTCATAACCCAGAGGCTCCCTTCACTGTGGAATAAAATCCCAGTCCAGGTTAGGCAGAGTCCCTCATTGACTCTCTTCAAGAGGAATCTTGATGAGTGGATGGGAGATCGTAGGTTTACCCCGGGTATCACTTCTGTGTCACTGTTAGACAGAGGCACAGTATACTAACCTCGAAAAAGGGCATAGCAAAATTAATTTAAAATGGGTGGCGAAAGCCAAACACACTCTGGTTAGGCTTATAAATGCCCTAGGGCAGATAGCCTAGTATGAACCTATGACAACAGATGCATCGGACTATACCTGGGTAGCACACATGGCAGGACAGTGCATTCAGGGCAAATGGACTACAGATCAAAGGCATCTGCATATCAATCAAAAGGAAATGCTAGCAGTACAGAATGCCCTAACAGCTTTCAAGTACCTCTTACACCAAGGACAACTAATAATAAAGACGGACAATATCACAGTAATTTGGTACATCAACAAGCAAGGGGGCACACATTCCTACCCTCTATGCAGGCAAGCAGTGACCTTGTGGAACACAGCACTGTCTTACCAAGTTCAACTACAAGCACAATTCCTGCCAGGAAAGGAAAACACATTGGCAGACTACCTAAGCAGAAACATCATTGACCCCCACGAGTGGAAACTGGATCCACAAGTATTTGCAATGATAACTCAAAAATGGGGACGTTCAGACATAGATCTGTTTGCCAACCCCCAAAACTACCAACTTCAAAATTTTTGTACAAGGACATTCCACCCACAAGCTTGGAAAGTGGACACCTCTCATTCAGTTGGAAAACATTAACAGTGTATGCCTTTCCTCCACTGCCTCTTCTAGCAAAGATGCTGCTGAAAGTCAGATTAAAGAGGCCACAAATTATACTTATTGCACCAGACTGGCCACGCCAGCACTGGTATCCAGTTCTAACGAACATGGCCCACGGCCCACCATGGATTTTACCACAAATTCCTCACCTGCTCAACCAGCGAGACAATCAAATTCTACACAGCCAGCTCAAGACTTTAAACCTGGCTGCATGGCAAATTACCTAAACAATCAACCAACACCTCTATCCAAAGCTGTTATGGATGTCATTCTGGAGGCCAGGAGGCCCAGCACCAGGACAACCCATTCAGACAAATGGAAAAGATTTTGCGCCTGGAACCAGGCTAAAGGCCAAAATCCCCTTGATCCAAACATTCCTCATATTCTACAATATTTAACTGAGATGTTGCACAAAGGACTTTCCTTTTCATCTATTAAGATCCACACCTCAGCAATTTCAGCTCATTACAACATGGATCCTCCTTTATTTTCACATCCACTCCTAAGACAGTACCTCAGAGGGGCTAAGAACATAAGACAGCCCAAGAGAGCACCAACACCTACTTGGGATCTCAACTTCGTTCTGGAAAAACTTACATTGCCGCCCTTTGAACCAGCTCAGCTTTCTCAGCTGATTTAAAATTTCTTTCATGGAAAACTGCCCTGCTGCTAGCAATAACTTCAGCTAGAAGACTCTCCGAGCTACAGGCACTAATAGCAGTGGATCCTTTCCTCAGTTTTCATCAAGACAGAGTCTCTCTGCGAACTAACCCTTCCTTTATGCTAAAGGTGGTATCCAGTGTGGCCCTAAACCAAACCATCCATTTGCCCACCTTTATTCCAAACCCCAGAACAAAGGAGAAAGACTCCTGCACTCTTTGGACATTCACAGACAATTACGTTACTACTTGGATAAAACTAAGGCTTTCAGAAACTCTGACCAGCTCTTTGTAGCCTATGTTGCAGGATCACAAGGAAAAGCTATCTCAAAACAGACCATTTCAAAATGGATAGGACATTGCATATGTTTCTGCTACACGCATCATGGGAAACCGGTACCTGCTAGCATTAGGCCCCACTCCACCAGGGCTACAGCTACATCAGCAGCCTTTCTCAGGGGGGTGCCAACCAAGGATATTATGGAAGCTGCAACTTGGAGTTCAGTGCACACCTTCACCAAACACTATCACTTACCTCTATATTCTAAGACTAGACCTGGCTTTGCCACTGCAGTTTTGCAGGGCCTACTAGCTTCTTCTAACCCTGTTTAACTCCACCACCCATCCTTAGCTTTGGGATTCAACCCAAGTGTGATGACTGCAGCAGGGTAACACGATGAACATAGTACAGTTTTGTACCTACCATAAATGTAGATGTTCAAGTTTTCACCCTGCTGCAGTCCAGGTTACCCTCCCTCCATCCCCTCTGAACTAGCTGGACTTATCCATACCTTTCTATCCTATACAACCTCTGTGGTGTATTTGCTTGTGACTGAAGTATTGTTTTGTTTTTACTTGTATATTTTTATATAGCAATATGTATTGCCTACCTATTGGGGGCACCTGACATCTGGGGCAAGAAAAACTGAAGAAAATGGCATTGGATGCCTCTTGTATACCCCTGGCACACTGATGTCAGGGAGGAAGCGACAGCAACCAATGCCGGACCAAGACTTTGGAACTCTGGCCGACTGCGGGACCGCCTGACGGCAGGATAACCCAAGTGTGATGACTGCAGCAGGGTGAACACTCGAACATCTACATTTATGGTAGGTTCAAAACTGTACTTTTTGCTACCCCTCAGTGAACCTTCTCAATGAATCAGAAGGGGTGCAAACATCTGGTTCTTAGAAAATTGCAACAGTCTTCACAGGAAACCCCTTCTGTGGGTTCTGCCTGTGGGCAGGGGGGGGGGGTTGAACAATAATGGGTGCCATCCAGGGGGCAGGGGTGGTTCGCAAAATTAGGGCTTCCCAGCAGCCTTCTCCAGTGAGCCCAGTCAATGATCCTTCAGGGTTGCGCAACTGTCTTGCTATGAAGGCAGTCAGGGGTCACTTGGCTCTTAACCCAACAGTTTGAGAGGCCATCACCTTGGATGAGTGGGTGTTGAGAGTTATATCCAAAGGTTATACCATTCCCTTTTTAGAAATTCCAAAGCTCCATCACAAATGCCTCCCAGATGTTCCACAACACCAAAGACTGCAGGCAGATAGAGATTCAGAAGATGCTGACACAAATCGAGGTATCCAAGAGGACCCATCAGGCCAATGGGGATATCTTTGGTACAAAAGAAGAACAAAGACCTCAGGCTGATTCTGGATTTCAGCAAATTGAATCCCTTCATAAAGCAGACTAAATTCTAGATGGTCATAGTGCAGTCCATTCTACTTCTGTTGAGGAAGGACAAGTGGATGTGCTCAATAGACCGTAAAGATGCTTACCATCATGGCAAGATAGAGAGGTGCTTCAGGAGGTTTCTCCAATTCTGACTGGGGGCCAATCATTACCAATTCAGAGCCCTGCCATTCAGTCTCACCCCCCCCCCCCCAGGAGTTCACCAAGTAAATGGCAGTGATTGCAACCTTGCTCTGGCTGCAGGGATTTCGAGTCTTTCCATACCTAGAAGATTGGGTCTTCACTGCCTCCACAACAGCATCTGTAAACACAGCCAGGGATACCTTACTGTAGTTGTGCATTCAGTAATGGATAACTGTCCGATCTGAAGTTGGAGATTCATTTGTCTGCAACCTGTGGGTTATGGATCCGATATCGGATCCGAACCGGCATGGTTTACCAGCTATGGATCCGAGCTCTCAGCTCCTCCCCTCATCCATAATGCCCTGCTCTCCCTACATGACCTCAGATCTAGTTTGCCGCGCTGGTGACCAGATTGGTGTTCTTGAGCTCTACAGCTAAGTGGTTTATAAAGTATTTCTAGTGTTAAAATTTAATCTTGTTTGAAAGTTTGAGTGAAAGTTTAGGCTTCCCTTTTGATAGTTATACTTGTTTAGTTATTTTAATATTTTTTTACTTAGTTTCCCTCCCCTCGCTAGAGCGTAGTGTGTGTTTGGGCCTGTTGTGTGTTTAGTTACATTTACTTTTTACCTTTAGTTTAAGTAATATCTAAGCTCTTAGGATGTCAGAACAACCTAAGGCTGTTTTTTCGAAGTGCTCCGAGTGTGGCCATAAGCTTTCCCCTGCTGATGGCCACACTCGTGAATGCTACCTTGGGGTTGAACACCTCACTTCTGGATGTTCCATTTGTGCAGGGTTCAACCCCAGGGCATTGAAGGAGCGGAGGTCTAAGCTGGTCCTGGCGGGACTTTTGCCCCCGGACTCGGCTCCGACCTCCGCTCCTTCGGGGGGAACCGTGTCTATGGTTACCTCCTCTCCGGCTCCCCCTCCTCCTCCTGGGACTCAACCTCCGTGTAGTGGTTCGGAGGAGAGGGAAGCTAGAAAGAAGGACCGGAGGGAGAAGCACCATAAGCGGCGGGCCGAGACCTCTGTTTCAGCTCCGCCTGCCAAGCGGGCTTCTCCTCCGGCCTCCTTGTCTGCTGGTTCTCCCCCTCCTCGGCTCCGGTCACCCGTGTGCTTTTCACCGGGACCTGAGGAGGAGGAGACCCGATCTCCGTCGAGGCTATCCAGGAGGCACTCAAGGCCTACCTCGGTAGCCTCGTCGAGGTCGACCTATAGCTTATCAGACGCTGATCTGGACCGGATGATGAGAAGGTTCATCCAGGCCCAGATGCAGATGGGAGTGCTCTTGCCTCCCCCCCCCCTCTGGGGGGGAGCTCGACCCCTTTCTTTAAACCTATTGATGTTCTTCATCTCACATTGCTGCAGTCCTTACACTTGGGTAGTCCACTGTCCTCGGTCGGCCCGAATATCAAAGTATTAGGCTGACGTCGGTCAAGGCGCTTAAGACTGACATCAGGACGTCAGGGTACAAATGCGCATGACCGACGTCATATCCTCAGTCTTTTTTGCCGCATGGTCCGATGCAGAAGCAGCGTTGCAAGTGCCGTTGGCGTTCTGAAATTTTTCATTCGGAGTTTCAGACCGAGTCAAAGTTGGCTAAGTACCCGTTGGGAATATTTTAGTTTTTCTTGCCTCAGTGTTTTACCGGATGTCAGAAAAGTGAATAACTGTATTTCTTGTGGGAAGCAGATACCGCATAGGGATTATCATACTTTGTGTATTCCTTGTTTGGGGCCTGAGCACGACGTTGTTGGGTGTCGCTTTTGTGCTAGGTTCAATAAGCGCACTATTAAGCGAAGGTTAGATTGTGCCAGGTTGGTCTTCGGGAAGCGGTGCAATTATAATATGCCGTCGGATGCTCCGACGCCCGCTTCTTCGAAGAAGCGCAAAGACAAAGCAGCTAAACCCAGGCAAGAAGAGTCGTCCGTACCGGACGCCGGTTCTGTAGAGGCATCAGTGGAACCGGTGGTTCTGCCGGAGGCTTCTCTGGAGTCCCAGGGGGAGACTTTGTTATTGCAGGATGTGGCCTCTCAGGAGGCAGGTCAGGCTGAAGGGGCTTCTCAGGTTACTGTTCTCCCCTCCCTTCCTAGGGTGGTTAGGCCCTCTCCTTCTGTTTCCAAGGCTTCTCCCAGAGGCAGGCCAGGTTTAGCTTCTGTTGGTGTCACTCCTAGTTCGACAGGATCTGTGCCCAAGAAGCACATGCTTAAAATGGCAGAAGATTTAATTACTTTGATTAGAGGTTCTTTATCCCCTCCTGATAAGAGGCCTAGGGTGGAACCAGAGTTGGGGAGTTTTGAGCAGGCTTCGGATGTTTCAGAGTCTTCGGCTGAAGACTTGCAGGAGTACTCTCCTTATTCTGATTCTGATGCAGATGATTCGACTCCTTCTGCTTCTCCTCCGGAGGATTTTTCTTTTTCAGAGACACTTCATTCCATGAGGGAACATTTTAAGTGGGAAGGTCAGGACTTCTCTGATTCCAGGAAAAGGCTTAGGAATTTTGCTTTTACCCCAGCATAGGCCTTTGGCTATACCACCTGTTCTGGATGTTGTGGAAGATGTGTTTGCAGAGGCTTCACTTAATCCTGATTCTTTGCCTCCTGCTCCTGTTAAACCGGATAGGTATTACAGGGTGCCTGAGGCTCATAAATATCTTTATAAGAGTCCTAGGGCGGACCCAGAAACTGTTAGTCAGGGACCTAAGGGTGTCAAGGCCTCTGTTGTTAAAAATCCGGTTCCTCCAGATAAAGAGGCCAGAGCTTTGGATAGATGGGGAAAGAAAGTCTATACTTCTTCCACCTTAGCTATGAGGGCTTTGAATTGCCAGTTTCACATGTTGAAATATCAAAACTATCTTCTTTCTCAATTGAAGTCTAAGGTAGATGCTCTGGCGGAAGGCATTGAGTGTAAAGAATTACAAGATTTGGTACACGTCTCTGAACAAGTGGGTAAACATTCTTTACAATGTGGTTTTGATGCTGTACAGGCCTTGTCTAGGGTGGCTGCCACTGGGTCAGTTCTTCGCAGGCACGCCTGGCTGAGAGATCAGAATTTATCTGACCATGTTAAGACAAGGATTTTGGATGCTCCTTTACAGTCTGATGTGTTGTTTGGTTCACCTGTGGAGTCAGTCTTAAAGAAAATGGAAGACAAGGCTAAGTCTATGCAGGCTGTTAAAGATTTTTTACAAGTTCAGCCTCCAAAGTTTAGTAGGAATTGGCCTGCTAAGGGGTGGACGTACCCTTCTTATGATTCACAGTCTAGGGGTAGATCTAGACGTGGTAGGGGCAGAGCTCAGAGCTCCTTCAGACCTAGAACAGGGAGTTCACCTGCACAATCTTCGGGTGAGGGCAGGGGCCAGTCCTTTCGTAAACAGGCCCAATGACCTACCGTTTCAGCTGCCAGATCCTTCTTGCCTGGCAGCACCTTTGGGAGGAAGGTTGGCACTCTTCAAGGAAAATTGGAGTTTGGTTACCCAAGACAGATGGGTATTGGATATCATACACCACGGTTACAAGTTTTATTTCCATACCTTGCCTCCTTTCAAAGGCATGCCGGACATTCCTCATCAGCAAAGACTAGAGGCTCACAAACAAATTTCTCTGCTGCTTCAAATAGGGGCCATACAACCGGTCCCTCTGCCAGAAGTGGGCCTAGGATTTTATTCTCGCCTGTTCCTAGTACCAAAGAAGGGGAACACGTGGAGACCAATTTTGGATTTAGCTATCCTCAACACTTATCTGGACATTCCCAAGTTCAAAATGTTGACGTTACAACAGCTTTTACCTCTGCTGGGCAAAGATCACTGGATGGTGACTCTGGATCTCAAGGAGGCTTACCTTCATGTTCCTATCAGGCTAAGTTTCAGGAAGTATCTGCTGGCTGGGACTTCTCATTATCAGTTCTCTGCATTGCCCTTTGGCTTATCTACTGCCCAGAGTGTTCACGAAGGTTCTGGCTCCAGTGATAGCTTTCTTCAGGCTAAGAGGAATACAGATCTATCCTTATTTGGACGATTGCCTGATTCTGGCCCAAGGAAAGGACGAACTTCTTCATCATTTACAATATGTGATAGCAGTGCTAAGATGCCTGGGGTATTCTGTGAACGAAATAAAGTCCAGTCTAGTACCCTCTCAGGACATGTGCTTTCTGGGTGTGAGACTGAATACAGCATCCCAGATGGCCTTTTTGACCCCGGACAAACAAAAGAATCTTTCTCTTTACTTCCATCAATTGTCTCATCAGTCCAGGCTGACTGCAAGGACAGTCCTTCAAGCCTTGGGGTTCATGGCATCTTGTATTCTGGTGCTTCCCAATGCCAAACTGCATATGAGGAAGCTACAATGGTATCTCAAAAGTGTATGGACACAGCACTGCCAGGATATGGACACTGTCATTCAGATAATACCTTGCATTCAAAAGGAATTTTGTGGTGGGCTCAGGAATGTCACCTAAACAAGGGACTCTCTGTGACCCGCCAGAGGCGAGTCAGATTCTAACGACAGATGCCTCAGACAAAGCTTGGGGAGCTCATCTAAATGGAAAGTGGGTACAAGACACGTGGCCTGCCAGACTTCAACATCTACATATCAACTTGAAGGAGATGTTAGCAGTCCAATTTGCATTAATAGCTTTCAAGGATTTACTTCTTCCAGGGCAGGTGTTGGTTCTAACAGACAACACAACTGTCATGTGGTACATCAACAAGCAAGGGGAACACATTCTTATCCTCTATGCAGACAAGCAATGATTTTGTGGGAGACTGCTCTCAGTTTACAGCTAAATCTTCAGGCAAGGTTTCTGCCGGGAGCACAGAACTCCTTAGCAGATGTGTTGAGCAGACAAATTATGGATCCCCACGAGTGGAAATTGGATCCTCATGTATTTCAGAAATTGACAGTGTTATGGGGAACTCCAGACATAGATCTGTTCGCTTCTCCACTAAACTACCAGCTGCCAAAGTTATGCACAAAAAGGTTTCATCCCACAGCTTGGAAAGTGGATGCTCTTTCATTCAATTGGAGCAATCTTCATGTGTATACCTTTCCACCTCTGCCTCTCCTCCCAAAGGTACTCCTGAAGGTCAGACAGGACAAGCCAAAGATGATTTTAATAGCTCCAGATTGGCCTCGACAGCACTGGTACCCATTACTGAGAAGTCTGGTACGGGAGCCTCCATGGCCTTTGCCTTCGATTCCACACCTGCTGTCTCAGGAGAACAGTCATTTATTCAATGTCAAACTTCACTCTCTTCACCTAACAGCCTGGGATATTCTGTTTTAAACCCTGGAGGGTCTCCGCTTCCACAGCAAGTTTTGAATGTTATTTTGGAGGCTAGAAGGCCTAGTACAAGGAAAGTGTACGCAGATAAATGGAAGAGATTTTTATTTTGGAGTACAGCAAAGGATTTTGATGTTTCTAAGCCTAATTTAAGTGTGGCTCTTCAATATCTTACTGAGTTACTGGACAAAGGTTTGTCCTTCTCTTCTATTAAGGTTCATGCTGCAGCAATTTCTGCTCACTATGACTGTGACCCACCATTGTTTTCTCATCCTTTGTTTAAGCAATTCCTTAGAGGGGCAAAGAATATACGACCCCCACGTAGAGCTCCTACTCCTGCTTGGGATCTCAATTTTGTGTTGGAGAAACTCACTCTACAACCTTTTGAGCCTGCAGCTACTGCCGAGTTGAAATATTTATCATGGAAGACTGCTTTTTTGTTGGCCATTACCTCTGCGAGAAGGGTTTCTGAATTACAGGCCCTTATGGCAGTTGAGCCTTTCTTAATTTTCCATAAGGATAGGGTATCTTTGTACTAATCCTTCCTTTATGCCTAAAGTGGTTTCTAGTGTGGCTTTAAACCAAACTATTCATTTGCCTACTTTTTATGCAAACCCCAAAATAAAGGGGAAAAGATTTTGCACACTTTGGATATACACAGGCAGTTGCGATATTATTTGAGCAGAACTAAAGGGTTCAGGCAATCTCAGCAGTTATTTGTTTCATTTGCTTTGGGATCTCAGGGCAAGCCTGTGTCAAAACAAACTATTTCTAAGTGGATTGGGTTTTGTATTGCTTTCTGTTATTCCCATCATGGTAAGGAGATTCCAGCTGGGATTAGGCCTCATTCCACTAGGGCTACTGCCACTTCTACAGCTTTTTAAGGGGTGGCAACTAAAGATATTTTGGAGGCAGCTACTTGGAGTTCAGTGCATACTTTCTCTAAGCATTACCACCTTCCACTTTACTCTAAATCTAGGGCTGGTTTTGCCACTGCAATTTTACAGGGCATTTTGGCAGCTCCTACTGCTTTATAGTTTTGCCATCCTCCCTTACCTCTGCTTTGGGATTCTACCCAAGTGTAAGGACTGCAGCAATGTGAGATGAAGAACATAGTACAGTTTTGTACCTACCATAAATGTAGATGTTCAAGATCCACATTGCTGCAGTCCAATTTACCTCCCTCCTTCCCTCTGTAGTTAGAGGCGGTTGTGTGGTTTGGGTTGTAAATATTGTGGATATTGTATATATTGTACATATGATTAGTGCAAGGGTGGTTGGTTGTTTTTTGCTGTCTTTTGGTTTTGACCTTTCTTTTTGGGTCTTCTGACATCTGGGGCAAGAAAAGACTGAGGATATGACGTCGGTCATGCGCATTTGTACCCTGACGTCCTGATGTCAGTCTTAAGCGCCTTGACCGACGTCAGCCTAATACTTTGATATTCGGGCCGACCGAGGACAGCGGACTACCCAAGTGTAAGGACTGCAGCAATGTGGATCTTCGAACATCTACATTTATGGTAGGTACAAAACTGTACTCTCCTTCTCCGACCCGCTACCCGGGTTTGGAGCAGTTGGAGCCGAGCAGCTTCGGAGCCGGGGGTGGGTCGGTGCCGATAGTACTTGGTACTTCGGATCCGACCCTGCCCTCGAGTGCTTCGGATCCGACCTCTCGGAGCCTGGATCCGAGCTTCGGATCCGGGGGGATCAGTGCTCCGGCGCCGTCTGTGTCGGAGCGCACTGTCCTCGGATCCGGCGCTTGCGCCGGCTCCGATCCACTCCTTGGATCCGAGGGGGAGCCGATTGTCGGATCCTTTGGTCGAGGTCGGCTCCCCTTCGGCGTTTGATGTAGTGGAGAGGGCCCTGTTGAGGGTCTCCGGACCCCCGGCACTTGCTTTGGCTCCGTCCCGCGCTCCATCTGTACTGGGTCAGGCTTCCACCATCCGGCCTTTGGGACAGCCCGCTGCTTTGCCCCAAGTTGTTCCTTTGGAACAGGTCACTGTTTGCGAGGAATCCTCTGACAGCCCCCCGGAGGATGCCCCCCGCAAACATACGTGCAAAAGGAGGCACATTGACTCCCCCGAGTCTCTCACAGAAGACACGGACTTGGAGGAAGGGGAAGGCTCCCCAAGATCACCCCCTGAGGATGTCTCATTTGGAGACATCATGGAAATGCTCCGCATAAGGGGAGGGTGGTCTGCCCCCAAGTCTTCCTCCGACGAGTCCGAGTTCTTGGAGGCATTTGAAGCGGGCCCGTCTACCTCTTGGGTGTCCCCTCCTGCTGACCCCCTGGTGGACCTCATTACCATCAGGGCGTGGAAGGAACCGGACACCGTGGAGCCAATCCCAAAAAGGCCCGACCGTATTCTCAGTCCCCCGGCTGACCATGCCCATTGGAGTAAGGGGCCTCCGGTAGATGCCATGTTGACGGTGGCTGCCACCAAGAGGGAACTTGCTCAGGAGAGTCCCTCAGTCCATCCCCCGAGCAAGGAGTCTCGGATGATGGACCGCTTGGGGAAGCGGATGTTTAGTTCGGCGACCTTTTCAGTAAGAGCGCTGAACTACCTGGCACATGTGATTAGGATGCAGCGCGATCTTATTAAAGAATACGCTGCATCCCCCCCAGAGTCCATGTCGGAGGAGGACAAAGTATTGCACTCCACCCGCATGGCCACTCTTAGGTCCGTCACTAATACCTCTATGCGGTTACTGTCCCACGCTACTGAAGGTGCCACTAGAGCCGCAGGGGCAGGCCTAGTTACTAGACGTCAGGCCTGGCTCCGTCATTGCGATTTTACTGAGCCTTTCAAGGCGTCATTTGCGAACGCCCCCTTCGATGGTTCTGCCCTTTTTGGCAAATCTGTTCGCGATACCTTGACCCAGAGCGAAAAGGACGGGAAGACGCTGTCTGCCGTCGGAATCTGCTTCTCTGTGCCCCAGAGGCCCTATTCTAGGAACCAAAAGGGCCAGAAGAAGATGTGGTTCTGGAAGTCGCAGCAATCCCAGCCCGCTCCGGACAGCCAGTCCTTCCGTGGCAGAGGAGGACAGGGAGGACGCCGCCCCAGGGGCAGAGGGGCTCCCAGGAACTTCAGGTCCAGAGAACCCTTCTCTGAATGGCCCGCGCAGCAGCCCTGAAGGGTTGCCCGACTGCTCCACTCTGGAGGCAGTCGGGGACGATTTTCTGAGCACCTAGCGGCATGGGAGTCCATAACAACAGACCGCTGGGTCCTCCAAATCATATCCAGAGGATACCGTATCCCGTTTCGTCACATGCCAAAATTGAAGTTCCTCCCCGACGTTCCACCCGGTCAGTGGGAGGCCGCTTTGGCAGAAATTGGCTGTCTGCTAAAGAAAAGAGCCATCCAGCCCGTCCCCCCAGTCCCCCCAGACCAGATCGGATCAGGGTTCTACTCCAGGTTCTTTTTAGTGCCAAAAAAGACGGGGGATCTAAGACCAATTTTAGACCTTTCACTCTTGAACCTGACAGTCCCCAAAGAGAAATTCCGAATGGTTACGTTGCAGTCTATTCTCCCCCTTCTGGGAGAAAATCACTGGATGTGCTCCATAGACCTCAAGGATGCGTACTACCATATACTAATGGACAGGCGCTCCAGGAGGTTTCTCCGGCTGGGAGCCAGTCACTACCAATTCCGGGTCCTTCCCTTTGGTCTCACCACAGCCCCCAGGGTGTTCACCAAAGTATTAGCAGTGGTAGCGGCCCACCTGAGGCTTCAGGGGGTGCAGGTCTTTCCCTACCTGGACGACTGGCTTCTCACCGCCCCAACAAGGCATCTACTACTATTGGCGCGAGACTCCTTTCTCCATCTTGCTCCCCGTCTGGGCATCACAATAAACACAGAAAAATCCAACCTAGCACCCACGCAGTTCATAGATTTTATAGGTGCCAGGTTAGACACGAGGAGATTGAGCCTTCCTCACTGCGGACAGAATTCAAAATTTGCAGCTCCAGGTGCGGGCCATTCTCCACTCAAGCTCAGTTCCGGCGGAGTTGGTCCTGAGGGCCCTAGGGTCCATGGCGGCAGGAATAGCGCTTCTTCCTCTCGCCAGGTTCAATATGCTCATCCTTCAATGGACACTCCTAGTTCAGTGGTCGTATCTTGCTCTTCCTATGCGTCATCCCATTGCGATCAGCAAGGCTTGCAAGCGGTCCCTCCTGTGGTGGCTACACACTCCAGATCTCCACGGAGGCCGCCCCTTTTGTGCTTCTCCCCCTCTCGCCACGGTGACCACGGACGCCTCCCGCCTCGGGTGGGGGGGGCATTTTGCAGGCCGGACGGTCCAAGGCACGTGGAACGATTCAGAGACCTCACTGCATATCAACGTTCTAGAGATGAGAGCAGTGCTCTTAGCGTTGCTAGCACTTCAGGCCTTTCTTCCCTTGGGAACAATTGCGATTCAATCGGACAACATGTCTGTTGTCTGGTATATCAACAAACAAGGAGGAACCAGGTCTTACCCTCTTTGTCGAGAAGCCATGAGAGTGTGGGAATGGGCAATCTCCACCAACCGCTTTCTCATAGCAACGCATATTCCGGGTCGGTCCAACATCCTGGCGGACAAACTCAGTCGCACCATTCTCACCCCCTTACGAGTGGTCTCTCATTACTCAGGTAGCGGAACGCATCTTCGCACGGTGGGGAACTCCTTGTTGAGATCTTTTGCTCCCTCAAACACCAAGTGCGACAGTTTTTTCTCTAATACCTCCTCCGGAGGTACCCCAAGAGACGCTCTGGTGCATGCTTGGCCACCCGGTCTTCTTTATGCTTATCCCCCCTTGCCTCTGATGCTCCAAGTTCTTCAGAAAGCCTCTCGGTTGGGGTGCAGAATGATTCTCATTGCTCCATTTTGGCCTCGACAGATCTGGTTCCCTTTCCTAAGGTCTCACTCAGTGAATCCTCCTTGGATTCTAGATCCCATTCCGGATCTGATATCTCATCCATCCCGCTTATCACCCCCGAACCTGGACAACCTGAAGCTGACCGCTTGGCTGCTCCAGTTCCACTCCTGATCAGGACTCCCGGTATTTCGTCCCCTGTTAAGGCCATCCTGGTGGTGGCTCATAAACCATCCACTAGGAAAGTCTACCGCAGTAAGTGGAAACGGCTCTCCTTGTGGGCAGAGCGGCAAGGCCTAAACCCCTTCACAGTTCCCCTTCCTCTGGTGCTTGACTTCTTAACCACTCTTTTTAATGATGGTGCCAGCAGTTCCACGGTCAAAGTACAACTTGCGGCAATTTCTCATTATCATATTGGTCATGACTCCAGTCCACTGATGTCTGCCAAATTGTGTAAGATTTTCCTAAAAGGTACTTTCCTTCTCAGGCCCCCTGTAAAGCAAGTGGTTCCTCCTTGGGACCTTTCTTTGGTCCTCCAGGCCTTGACCGCTCCCCCCTTCGAACCGGCGGCTACGGTAAATCTGAAATTCTTATCTTTCAAGATGGCCTTTTTAGTAGCCATTACCTCGGCCAAGAGAGTCTCAGAACTTCAAGCATTATCAACCAAACCTCCTTACTTGGTCTTTCATCCGGACCATGTTTACCTCAGGACCAACCCGTCCTTTCTTCCTAAGGTAGCTTCTGAAGCAAACATTAATCAATCCATTAACCTCCCTGTTTTCTTTCCTAAATATCAAAACAAGGGTGAATACAAGCTTCATTCCTTAGATTTTCACAGGCAACTTAGATTTTATCTAAACAGGACGGCTGGTCATAGGCAATCCGACCAGTTGTTTATTTCCTTTGCTAAATTTAATTTGGGCAAGCCAATTTCTAAAGTCTCATTATCTCGCTGGATTTCACAATGCATCTTATTGGCTTATCAAGCTTCTGGAAGGCCCGCACCGGAGGGTGTACATGCCCATTCAACCTGGTCAGTCTCTACCTCAGTCGCCTTTAAGGCTAGGATTCCTCTAGGTGCAGCAGCCACTTGGGCTTCATCTCATACATTTATTTCCCACTACAAGTTGGATCTTACATCTAGGGGTAGAGCATCCTTTGGCTCCGTGGTGCTCCGGAATATCCTTCCATGATGGCCGCCCAAGATTCAGGTAGCTGGGGACTCTGTCCCACAGGTTGCAGACAAATGAATCTCCTACTTCAGATTTAGAAGTTATGTACTCACCATAACGTTCCATCTGAGTAGGTGTATTCATTTGTCTGCAACCATCCCGCCCTCCTATCCCCCTGGCCTTTTTAAGTTTCCTGCATATTATGTGTTACCCTTTTCAGGGTGTTCATGCTGTTGGCAAACTCGATCTGAGGTCATGTAGGGAGAGCAGGGCATTATGGGTGAGGGGAGGAGCTGAGAGCTCGGATCCATAGCTGGTAAACCATGCCGGTTCGGATCCAATATCGGATCCATAACCCACAGGTTGCAGACAAATGAATACACCTACTCAGATGGAACGTTATGGTGAGTACATAACTTCTAATTATCTAAAATCGAGCCTACACCCTGTTCAGACATTGGAATTCATAGTTGCCACTCTGATACTGTCATTCAAATTGCCAAGGTCCCCGAGCTCCAAAGTGATTGACCTGCTTTCCCAGGCAGTATTTGTGCTTACCTTTGCAAAACCTCCATCTCATGTGATTTTGAAATTCTTAGGCCACATGGCAGTTTCAGTAAGGTTGGTCCTTTTTGTGAGGTACTACATGAGGGCTCAGCAGTGGACTCCCAAAGTGCAGTGGTCCTACTTGACCCATTCAGTAGACGTTCCTGTAAGGCTAACTTAGGTGTGTCACTGTCAGATTCGATGGTCATTATAGTTTCCCTTAGTAACCAATGGGAGACCAATTGTTCTTTCCCATTCTGTGTTGACAGTCGCCATAGATGCCTCTCTTCTTGGGTTCATGGCATTTCAAAGGGAGGACCGTTCAAGGGTCCTGGTCTTCCAAAAAGGCCAATGTTCACATCATGTCCTGAAAATAAGGTTTAACTTCTTTGTATTGCAGGCCTTTCAGGATGTCCTCCCCCGCTGGTGTGATTTCAGTATAAACAGTGTGTATGTTGGCTGGTATATCAACAAGCTGGGGGGGGGGGCACATGTTCTTATCCTTTTTGTTGCGAGGCAATGAGGATTTGACTGTTGGTGATCTTGTTTTAACAAGCACTGTACATTCTGGGGAGGTCCAACATTCTGGTCAACAGTTTGAGCAGGAATATTCTTCGTCCTCTCTGTATCAGAGTGATGCAACTCACATCTTTCGGTGCTAGGTCACTCCGAGTTGTGACCTCTTTGCATCCTCCTCCAACACCAAGTGCAACAGCTGTTAAGCCTTGGCTTCTCCTCAGTGGCAGTCACCCAGAGACACTGTTCTGTATGTTTGACCCCTGGGTCTCCTGTACACATATCCCCCAGTTGCATGTATTATCAAGCTTCTCCAGAAGGCAGCCCATTGCAGAGCGACAGTAATCCTCATAGCTCTAGTCTGGCCTTGTTAGGTGTCAATGTTCTTAGTGTTTCACTGTTGCAGTCATCACACTTGGGTTATCTGCCTGCAGGTAGCCCTCAGTCGCCCGAATACCAGCGTCTTAATATTTCTGCGTCAGATGCTGTCGCTTCTTCCATGATGTCAGGTCGTCAGGGGTATAAAACAGGCAGCCAATGCCATTACATCAGTCTTTTTTGCCGAGGAGGAGCCCGAAGCAGAAGCAGTTCGCAAGTGCCGGTCGGCCGCTACCTGAAATTTTTGTTTGAGTTTGTAATCTTGAAGTCTTCTAAAGCTAAGTACCCCATTGAGGATCCTTTTTTCTTGCTCTAACCGATGTCAGAAAAAGTTAACAATTGTCTTGCCTGTGGAAAGCAAACACCTCAGATTTTCATTCTTACTGCGTCACTTGTTTAGGCCCAGACCACGACGTCCCTCGCTGTCGGTTTTGTGACATGTTTAACGCCTGAACCATTCGTCGTTGGGCTATCTTTGTCGCTAAATTCTTTTGTACTCGTTCTCCTTATTCTGAAATGGTTTCGATAAGCCATCCGACTACTGATCTTCCGAAAAAACATAAAGATAAAGACAGAGACTGCATAGGTCCAAAACTGTCGCTGATGCTGCCGTTAAACTAGTCAGCAGTCCGCCGGTACTCAGTGAGGGGCCCTTGCATCCCCTGATGCCCACTTCTCTGGATTCACAGGCCTCTGCCGAGACCCATTCTGAGTCCAGTATGCCGTGAGATGCTACTTTGACTATGGAACCTGCAGATGTCTCTATCTTGGATGGGTCCAGTGTCGCTGTGCAGTCACTGGCTTCTGAGGGTTTATTCCATCCTACCAATGTTCGAATCAAACTGACAACTTCGTTTTTAGCCAAAACTATGAGTTTCTTAGGCCCAGAGTACGCACTACGCCTGGAAAACTGATAACCAAAGCACATGCTCAAGCTCCCACACCACAAAAACAAATACTTAGAATGGCTGAAGACCTTATTACTCTAAATAGGGGAAGCCAGCCATCTCCTGCTAAGAGACAAATAATTGAGTTTCCTTCTGATTCTTCTGACCAGGAGTCCAATGATTCCCCTTCTGATTATCAGGACATGCCTTTATCAGCCTGTGAGGATTCAGATGCAGAGGAATCCATTCCCTCTGCCTCCCCTCCAGAGGATTTTTCTTTTGGTGAAACTTTGCATACTTTGAGAGCATTTCCACTGGGAATGCCAAGACTACCCTCAATCCAAGAAGAGACTCAGAGAATTCTTAGAGTTGCCTCAGCACAGCTCTCTGGCTTTACTCCCTGTCCTGAATGTTATTGATGTTTTTATGGAATCCAGTCTAACTCCAGATACATTACCCCCGGTCCCTAGGAAACCTGACAAGTACTAGAGAGTACCTGATTCCCACAAATTTCTCTTCAAGAATCCCACTGCTGATCCAGCGACCATTTCCCAGGGACCTAAAGGTATTAAGGCCACTACAGCCAAAAATTCTACCCCTTCGGACAGAGATTCCAGAGCTTTAGACAGATGGGGTAAGAAGGTATATACCTCTGCAACTCTTGCCATCAGGGCATTGAATTGCCAGTTTCACATGTTGAAGTACCAGCAATATATTATGGAACTAATTAAACAAAAAGTGATATTGCCAGACTGTGCAGAAAATAAAGATTTACAGGAGCTAATGCATTCTGCAAACCAAGTTAGTAAGCATAAATTACAGTGTGGCATTGATGCCCTAGAGGCATCTTGCAGGGCTGCAGTCACTGGGTCTGTACTGAGAAGGCATGCTTGTCTGGGGGAACAATCCTTGCCAGATCATGTCAAATCCAAATTACTTGATGCTCCTTTAAATCAGGACCGTTTGTTTGGCACCAAAGCAGAAGTTGTTCTTAAAAAGATGGAAGAAAAAGCTAAATCTATGCAAACTGTCAAAGAATTCTTACAGGTGCAACCACCTAGATTCAGCAGACATTGGCCTTCAAAAATCTGGTCCTTTCCAGCCCCTGTCCAGGCCTGACCAGACCCATTGGAAACAGGACACCTTGACTACAGTCTTAGGATATGCAGAGACTTTTCAGTTATCCTTTCAGCCCTGCCCAATTACTTGTGCCCCTAGGAGGAAAGCTTGCCCTTCATGCAAAAAACTGGATGTCCATTACTCGGGACCGATGGGTCCTAAACATTGTATCCCAGGGGTACAAATTTCTACTTCCATTCACTGCCAACCCTAAGCAGGTTTCCATACTTTCCTCCAAACCTGTGGGCAGATGCTCAAAAGCAAGTACTGTCCATGCTCAATATCAGAGCTATTCAGCCTGTTCCAGTAGAACAAAGCGGTCAGGGTTTCTACTCCAGACTTTTCCTGGTGCCCAGAAAAGAGGGCTATTGGCGCCCAATCCTCAATCTTTCTGTTCTCAACACCTTTCTGGTGGTCCCAAAATTCAAAATGCTTACTCTGCAACAGCTTCTCCCCATGCTAGCCAAGGATGCCTGGTTAGTCGCCCTACACTTAAAAGAAGCTTATCTGCACATCCCCATAAGGGAGTCATGCAGGAAATATCTACGTTTCAGGGCAGGCTCTATGCACTATCAGTTCTCTGCACTTCCCTTTGGCTTATCTACTGCACCCAGAGTATTCACAAAGTGCCTGGCTCCAGCCATTGCATACTGCAGGCAGAGAAATATCCAAATTTTCCCATAATTGGACGACTGCCTGATTCAGACGGAAAGTCAGGAACTGCTACTTCAGCACCTGGCATTTAAAAAAAGCCTTCTCACTTCATTGGGGTACACCATCAATGAAAAGAAATCACACCTGCTGCTCAGTCAAAAAATTGTACTCCTGGGAGCAAGCTTGGACACAACTTCCCAGGTGACATTTCTCACTTCAGAAAAACAGGTCTGTCTGACAAATTACATCAAACAAATGGCCACCAGAACCCAGCTATCTGCAAGAAAAATACTGCAAGCCCTAGGGTTCATGACCTCATGTATTCTGCTAATTCCAGATGCAAGACTGCATATGAGGAAACTTGAATGATACTTAAAAAGTCTTTGGTGCCTGTCTAAGGGCAGAGTTCCCTTGGTGGGCAGAAGCATGCAACCACAACAAGGGACTGCTTTTCACTCAACCTCTCGTCGCCCAAACCCTGACAACAGACGCATCAGACTATGCATGGGGGGCTCACATGGCAGGAAAATGCATTCAGGGCCACTGGAGCCCAAGCCAGATTCTCCTGCACATCAATCAAAAAGAGATGCTAGCTGTACAGAATCCTCTCACTGCCTTCAAATACCTTATCCTTTCAGGACAACTGCTTATAAAAACAGACAACACCACAGTTATGTGGTACGTAAACAAGCAGGAGGGAACCTATTCTTACCCACTCTGCAGGTTAGCCATGGTCCTGTGGAACACAGCCTTGAGCAACCAAGTGCATCTACAAGCTCAATTCCTGCAAGGCAAACAAAATTCACTGGCAGATGACTTGAGCAGAAATCTCCTAGACTCACATGAGTGGAAATTGGAGCCCAACACCTTCAACCTTCTGATCCAGAAGTGGGGGACACCGGAGGTGGACCTCTTTGCCTCCCCCGAGAACCACCAGTTGAACAAATTCTGCACCTGGAACCCTCACAGCAGGGCCTGGAAGGGGGATGCCCTATCCTTTCAATGGGAAAACCTCTCTATTTATGCCTTTCCCCCCTGCCCCTTCTCTCCAGAGTAGTACTCGAGATAAAACAGGACAAGCCAAGGGCAATTCTAGTTGCCCCAGACTGGCCACGCCAGCTCTGGTACCCAGCCTGGCACCTTCACCAAACTCCTACCCTGCTGTCTCAGCAGGAGGGACAGATTTTGCATCCGCAATTGCAAACCCTAAGCCTTGCAGCCTGGTTTATCCCTTGAATACCCCACCAGCAGCCCTCAGCAGACGGGTGCTGGATGTCATTCTTGAAGCCAGAAGGCCTACTAGTAGGAAATCCTATGCTGAAAAGTGGAAAAGATTTTGTTCCTGGAATCAGTCTCAAGGGAAGGACACAGAAGTGCCCTCCTTACCGCTAATCCTGGATTACCTAGCAGAGCTACTCCACAGAGGCCTATCCTTCTCCTCCATTAAGATTCATGCCTCTGCCATCTCAGCTCAGTGTAATACTGAGCCACTTCTATTTTCCCATCCTCTCATCAAGCAGTTCCTGAGAGGGGCTAACAACTTAAGGCCCCCTAGGAGAGCACCCACCCCTGCCTGGGACCTTAACTTTGTACTGGAAAAGCTAATGCTTCACCCTTTTGAACCTGCTGCCTCAGCAGAGTTAAAATTCCTCTCTTGGAAAACAGCCTTGCTTCTAGCCATAACTTCAGCAAGAAGAGTGTCTGAGTTACAGGCACTAATGGCTGTGGAACCCTTCATTATTTTCCATGCTGACAGGGTTTCTCTCAGGACTAACCTGTCCTTTATGCCTAAGGTGTGGTGTCCAGTGTGGCTCTAAACCAATCCATCCATTTTCCAACCTTCTTCCCTAACCCTCAGAATAAAGGGGAAAGGATCCTGCACTCATTGAACATGCATAGACAGCTCAGGTTCTACCTTGACAGGACTAAGCCTTTCAGAAAATCTGACCAGCTTTGACCAGTCAGCTTTGCTACAGGGGCAGAGGGTAAGGCCATTTCAAAACAAACCATTTCCAAATGGATAGCATACCACATCCATTTCTGCTACAAGCACCATGGTAAACCTACCCCACAGGGGATCAGACCACATTCCACTAGGGCTACTTCCATCTCTACGCATTTCTCATGGGAATCCCTACCAGGGACATTCTGGAAGATGCAACCTGGAGTTCTGTTCACACCTTCACCATGCATTACCACTTGCTTATTTTTTCTAAATCCAGGGCTGGATTTGCTACACCCATCTTGCAAGGCCTACTAGCCAGCCCTAACACTTCTTGACTGCCTTCACCCTTCCTCAGCTTTGGGAATCAACCCAAGTGTGATGCCTGTAACAGTGAAACACGAAGAACATAATACAGATGTTCGAGTATATTCACTGTTGCAGTGCTGGTTTCCCTCCCTCCAGCCCCCTGGTTTTCTCTGTCTTTCTATCTCTCCTCTCTATGGCTGTTCCTATTGGCATTGATATTTACCTTTTACTGGTGGAGTTCCCCACCATATACTAGCTCCCTATTTGGGGGGCTCCTGACATTTGGGGCAAGAAAAACTGATGTAATGGCGTCGGCTGCCTGTTTTTATACCCCTGATGACCTGATGTCATGGAAGAAGTGACCGCATCCGACGCAGAAATACAAAGACTTTGGTATTCGGGCCGACTAAGGGCTACCTTCAGGCAGATAACCCAAGTGTGATGACTGCAACAGGGAATACACTTGAACATCTACATTTATGGTAAGTGTACACAACTGTACTTTCCTCTTTCTATAGCCCCCTGTGAGATGCCCTCTTTGGGTTCTGAATTCCACTCCAGATTTTGATGTTCTTCGTGTTTCACTGTTGCAGTCATTACATTTGGGTAATCTGCTGGCAGGTTGTCCTTAGTCAGCCTGATCAACGAAGTCTTGGGTCCTGCGTCGGTTGCTGTCCCTTCTTCTATGACATCAGGTCGTCAGGGGTATAAAAATACAGCCGATGTTATTACATCAGTCTTTCTTGCCGCACGGTGCCCGAAGCAGAAGCAGTTCGCAAGTGCCTGTTGGCCGACTTCTGAAATTTTCATTTTCGAGTTTCAGAACCAAAGTCTTAAACTAAAAGCTAAGTACCCCATTAGGGAACCTTTTACTTGCTCCTTATCGATTTCAGTAAAAGTTAATAATTGCATTACTTGTGGGAAGCAAATACCTCAAGGATTTTCATCTGTACTGTATTCCTTGCCTAGGCCCTGACCACAACGTACCTTGCTGTCGGGTTTGTGCTAAATTTAATCAACGCACTAATAAACGTCGGTATATTTTTGCCTCTAAATACTTTGGCTCACAATTTAATTATCCAGAAATGTCATCGGTTAGCAAACTGACTACCGGAATACCTAAAAAAAATGCAAATAAAGAGACAGGCTGTCAAGGTCCAAAACTGATGATGACCCTTCTCCTAAGCCAGTCGCCAGTTCACCGGTACTCAGTGAGGTGCTTTTGAAGCCCCTGATACCCGCTACTTCTGATTCGCGGGCCTCTACTGAGACCCATTCGGAGTATGGTATGCCGCAAGATGCTTCAATTATGGAACCCGCGGATGTCTCTACTTTAGATGGGTCCGTAGCTGCTGTGCAGGCACCCGCTTCTGAGGGTATTTTCAGGCCTACAGATTTATATATTAGACCGACGCCATCTTCAAAACTAAGACCAAAATCTAAATCTATGTCTGAAAAACAGATGCCTGGGCTACATGTGCAGGCCCCTATGCATAAAAAACAAATTATCAAAATGGCTGAAGATTTAATTACTTTGATCAGGGGTAGCCAACCCCGTCCTAAGAGGCCTAGGCATCTTCTGACCAGGATTCTATTTCTTCTGACTCTTCTAATGAACAGGATTTGTCTGTATCTACTTACGAGGACTCTGATGCAGAAAATTCCATTCCTTTTGCTTCTCCCCCTGAGGAATTTTCTTTTGGGGAAACTTTACATACCTTAAGGGAACATTTCCACTGGGAAAGTCAGGATTTCTCTGAATCTAAAAAGAGACTTAGGGATTTTCTTCTTCTTCCTCAGCATAGGCCTTTGGCTATACCTCCTGTTCTAGACATTGTTGATGATGATTTTTCAGAATCTAGTATGGCTCCTGATTCTCTGCCTCTGGCTCCTTGTAAGTCAGACAGATATTACAGGGTTCCTGATTTCCACAAATTCCTTTTCACAAATCCTATTGCAGATCCTGAAACCATTTCTCATGGTCCCAAGGGCATTAGGGCCTCTACTGCTAAAAATCCTACCCCTTCTGATAGAGATTCCAGGGTGCTGGATAGATGGGGTAAGAAGGTTTACACTTCTGCAACCTTGGCAATTAGTGCTTTAAACTGTCAGTTTCATATGCTTAAATGTCAACAGCATATCATGGGACTGCTTAAACAGGAACATTATGTTAATTTCTGACTGTGTGTAAAATAAAGATTTACAGGATTTATTGCATTCAGCTGAAAGAACATACTTTGCAATGTGGTTTTGATTCTTTGGAGGCCTCTTGCAGGGCTGCTGTAACTGGGTCTGTGCTAAGAAGGCATGCTTGGCTCAAAGAGCAAACTGCCTGATCATGTTAAAGCAAAATTGTTGGATGCTCCTTTACAACAGGACAGTCTCTTTAGTAATAAGGCTAAAGACGTTTTAAAAAATATGAAGATAAAGCTAAATCTATGCAAACTGTGAAAGATTTCTTACAAGTGCAACCGCCAAGATTTAGTAGGCACTGGCCTACTAAGAACTGGTCCTTTCCAGTTCCTTCGATAGCCACTCAAGTCAAACCCAGACATTCCGAAGGCTCCAGGTTTCAGTCACAAGGGACTTTTAGAACAAAACAATGGGGTGCCTCCACCTCCAAATCTGGAAACAAGGCACCTCCCTATGGTGAACAGACTCAATGACTTCCCTCTACACTTACCAAGCACTTACCTTTTAGCCGCCCCTTTGAGGGGGAAACTGGCACTTCATGCAAGAAACTGGCAACTTATAACCCAGCACAAATGAGTTATAAATATAGTATCCCAGGGATACAGATTTAATTTCCACATGTTGCCAGTCCCAAATGGATGGCCAGACCTGCCCCCAAATCAATGGGCAGAGGCCCAGAACCAAGTATTGTCCCTCATAGACATGGGGGCTATTCAACCAGTCCCAGAAGAGGAAAAGGGACAAGGTTTCTATTCAAGACTTTTCCTGGTACCCAGAAAAGACAAATCATGGTGTCCGATTCTGGAATTGTCTACTCTAAACACATTTCTGGACATTCCAAAATTCAAGATGCTGACTCTTCAACAGTTACTTCCTATGCTAGGCAAAGATGCCTGGTTGGTAACTCTAGACTTAAAAGAGGCTTACCTGCATATCCCAGTCAGGGAATCTTGCAGAAGATACCTCTGCTTCAAAGCAGGCTACTTGCATTACCATTTCTCTGCAATGCCCTTTGGCTTATCTACTGCACCCAGGGTCTTCACAAAATGCCTGGTTCCAGTAATTGCATTTTGCAAGCAAAGAAATATTCAAATATATCCATACCTGGACGATTGTCTAATTTAGGCAGAAAACAAGAACATTCTTCTAAAACATCTGGCGTTTGTAAAAAGGGTTCTAACTTGTCTAGGGTACACCATAAAGGAAAATAAATCACATCTGTTACCCTCTCAATAAATTACATTCCTGGGTGCAAGCTTGAATACAACTGCCCAGATGGCTTACCTTACGCCAAAAAGCAAATTCATTTGGTAACTTACTTCAAACAGGTGGCCACAAAAACCCTGCTATCTGCAAGACAAATTCTGCAAGCCTTGGGGTTCATGGCCTCCTGCATTCTTCTAATTCCACATGCAAGACTGCATATGAGGAAACTTCAGTGGTACTTAAAAAGTTTATGGAGTCAACATTGTCACAGCCTGGAAACCATGATTCCTGTCATACGTTGCCTGCAACTAGAGTTCCTATGGTGGGCAGAGGCCTGCTGCCAGAACAAGGGACTGCCATTCACTCCACCCCCTGCCGGCCAAACCCTAATTACAGACGCATCAGACTATGCTTGGGTGGCTCATCTGTCAGGGAAGTGCATTCAGGGCAAATGGAGCCCAAATCAAATGCACCTTCATATCAGTCAGAAAGAGATGTTAGCTGTACAGAATGCACTGACAGCCTTCAAGGACTACCTTCATCCAGGACAATTATTGATAAAGACAGGCAACTCCACATTTACGTGGTACATAAACAAGCAGGGGGGTACACACTCCTACCCCCTTTGCAGACTAGCAATGGCATTGTGGAACACGGCCTTGACCTACCAAATACAACTACAAGCTCAATTCCTGCCAGGAAAGCTGAATACTCTGGCAGACAAACTAAGCAGAAATCTCATGGACCCACACAAATGGAAACTGGAACCACGGATTTTCAACATGTTGACAATCAAATGGGGGAGTCCAGACATAGATCTTTTTGCCTCATCCCAGAACTATCAGTTGGACAAATTCTGCACAAGAATTCATCACAAAAAGCCTGGAAAGTGGAAGCTCTATCATTCAGCTGGAAAAGCCTATCAGTCTATGCTTTTCCCCCTCTGCCTCTGCTCTCCAAAGTTCTACTAAAAGTCAAATAGGACAAACCAAAAATGATTCTAATTGCTCCAGACTGGCCTCGCCAACACTGGTACCCACTCCTGCGCAATATGTCACACCTTCCACCGTGGCACCTGCCTCAGGCACCTTACTTACTGTCTCAGCAAAACAACCAAATTCTGCACACTCCACTCCAAACTTTGAATCTTGCAGCGTGGCTAATCACCTAAATTCATCCTTAGCATCCCTCAGCAAACCTGTGATGGATGTTATTTTGGAGGCGAGAATGCTTAGCACCAGAAATTCTTATGCTGACAAATGGAAAGGATTCTGTGCCTGGAATCTATCGCAAGGAATAAGCACAGCAGTGCCCAATATTCCTCAGATTTTACAATACTTAACTGAGATGCTTCACAAGGGCCTGTCCTTTTCGTCCATAAAAATCCATGCCTCAGCCATTTCAGCTCATTACATCACAGAACCTCCCCTCTTCTTTCATCCTCTGCTAAAGCAGTATCTGAGGGACCAAAAACTTAAGACTACCCATGAGAGCTCCAACCCCTGCCTGGGACCTCAATTTTGTATTGGAAAAACTCACTCTCCCTCCTTTCGAGCCAGCTACTACTGCAGACCTAAAATTTCTCTCCTGGAAAACAACTTTCCTTTTAGCAGTCACTTCAGCTAGAAGGATTTCTGAATTACAGGCTCTTATGGCAGTGGAGCCTTTCATTATTTTTCATGCGGACAGGGTGTCTCTCAGGACCAATCCATCCTTCATGCCTAAGGTGGTATCCAGTGTGGCTCTTAATCAGAACATTCGTTTGCCAACTTTCTTTCCCAATCCACAGAACAAGGGGGAGCAGATTCTGCATTCATTGGATGTACACAGACAACTTAGATTTTACTTAAACAGGACAAAATCCCTAAGAAAATATGAACTACTACTGGTGGCATTTGCTGCAGGGCCAGAAGGAAAGGCTATTTCAAAGCAGACTATTTCCCAATGGATAAGCCATTGTATTTGTTTCTGCTATATGCACCATGGTAAAACTATCTCCCAGGGGATCAGATCTCATTCCACCAGGGCTGCATCTACTTTTACAGCCTTTCTCAGAGGTGTTCCTACCAGAGACATTCTACAAGCTGCTACCTGGAGCTCAGTCCATACGTTCACCAAACATTACCATTTACCTTTCTTCTCTAAATCCAGAGCTGGCTTTGCCACTGTTGTCCTGCAGGGCCTTATAGCTGGTCCTAATGCTGTATAAATCCATCCTCCCAACCGTAGCTTTGGGAATCTACCCAAATGTACTGACTGCAACAGTGAAACACGAAGAACATAGTACAGTTGTGTACACTTACCATAAATGTAGATGTTCGAGTGTATTCACTGTTGCAGTCCTGGTTACCCTCCCCCCAGCCCCGTTTTTTCTCTTACTATACCTCTACTTTGCTTAAAAGCCTTTTTGGTATATTTGCTTTTGTTTGGAGGTATAAAATAAATATATATATATATATATATATCAAGAAAAACTGATGTAATGGCGTCGGCTGCATGTTTTATACCCCTGACAACCTGACGTCATGGAAGAAGGGACAGCAACCGACGCAGGACCCAAGACTTTGTTAAAAAGGCTGACTGAGGGCAGCCTGCCAGCAGATTACCCAAATATAATGACTGCAACAGTGAATAAACTCGAACATCTACATTTATGGTAAGTATACACAACTGTACTTTTCTCATCCAGTGGGTCTGGATCTTCCCAGTCTGCAAACCCTCAAGTTAATCGCATGGTTTCTTCGGTTCCCTTGCTGGAGAGGAATCCCAAGCTTTCTGATAGTGTTATGCATATTTTGTCCTTGTCCCAAAAGCTGTCCACTAGGAAGGTGTATTCCAGTAAATGGAAAAGTTTCATGATGTGGATCAAAATCTGAAGGATTTGATCCTTTTTTCTGCCTCCTTAGAGTCATCTAGATTTTCTTGCTGAATTGTTTAATTCAAGCTCTCTTTTTTTTCTGTGATCAAGGTACAGCTGGCAGCAATTTCTAATTTTCATATCAGTAGAGATAGTGTTTCCTTGGCTGCTCTGAAAATTTCAAAGGTATTTCTCAAAGGCCCATTTTTTGTGTCCTCCAGTTCAAGATACTGTTCCACCTTGGGGTTTGCCTTTCATGTTGCAAGTCCTTGCTGGCCCTCCTTTTGAATCTTCTGCTATTTAAGACTTAAAGTTGTTATCTTGAAAAACTTAAGTTCTGGGAGCATTACCTTGGCTGGGAGAGTTTCGAACTGCAGGTGTTAGATTCTGCTCGTCATCTGGTGTTTTACATAGATATTGTGTCACTGTGCACCAATCCTTCCTTTCTGCCTCAAGTAACATCAGAGAGTAATTTGAATAGATTTATTCAGCTTCCTGCATTTTTCCCTAGCTATTCCAACAATGGTGAATACTTGCTGCATTGCTTGGATGTGCATAGAAATTGATTTTTTCCTGGACAGTACAAAAACTTTTAGAAAATCCAGCCAGCTGTTTGTTTTTTTTTTTTTCTAAATCCAGATTGGGCAGATTTGTGTTGAAAGTGACATTATCCAAGTGGCTGTCAGATTGTATTTCCTAGGTGTCAGGTTGTATTTCCTATGCTTATACCTTGAGAGGCAAGACTTTGCATAGTAAACCTAAGGGTCACTCTACTAGAACTGTGGCTACTTCTATGGCTTTCTTTTCCAGAACTTCCTTGGATGAGGTCTGTGAAGCAGTTAATGGGTGGGCCATCACACCTTTGTTTCTTGTTACAAGCTGGAAATTCATTCCAAGTCCAGGGCTTCCTTTGGCTCCATTGTGTTAATAGAACTTACATCCTCCCAAGGATTTTTACATTGCTGGGGAATCTGTCCCACTGGTTGAAGCCAGGTGGAGAACATCGGATATGAAAGTTATGTACTTAACATGATGGATACGTGTTGTCTCTTGTCATCTGGTTCAACCTACCCCTATTCCCCCACCTTTTTTGAAAATTGCATTGTCTAAGATGACCAAGTGAGGAAAGTTCACTTCTTTTCTTGGAGTCCTTTGTCCTCCTCCTTTATGTGAGAAACATGTTTTAGCGCTAGATTAAGATGGGGCAAACTTGATCTGAGGTGTCTTTTGGGGTAGTGGGGGATTGTGGGTGGGGGAGGTGGAGCCTGGCAAGTTGAGGTCTCGAGGATTTGACTGGTGTTAGAACCAAGTTGGATCCGATAACCCACAAGTTGAACCAGACAGAGACATATGACAGATTTATTGTTATGGTAAGCACATGTTGTTGTGTCTTTCGACTTATCCCGTTTAGGGGTTGCCACAGCGGAACTCTTGTCCGCTAATGTTTGGTAGCGGATTTTTACGTGCCGAGTTACTAGCCCTGATGCACAACCTTCAACGAAGGCATGCCATTCACGCATGTCTCCACACAGAAGATGCTCTAGCTGAGAATCGAACAGGACAACGTCTTGCTGTGAGGAGACAATGCTACCGCAGCAGCACTAGCATGGGTTTCATTTTCATTTTATCCTACTCACTAGCTGTAATTTCTGAAGATATTTCTTCCCTAGTAACTGTTGAATAATTTATACTAGACATTCATTAAATTCATCTCCCTTTAATGAGTAGATGGGAAAGCACTAGTGTCTCATTTTTACTTTATCTTACATTTTTATCTTATAAATCCAAACAGTAAGGGAAGAAATCCAAAGCACACAGTACAGGTACTGTGCCAAAACATCTTTTTAATCCACAAATGCGCCACATATCCACACTAGTAATAAAACTTTTAGATGAGTGCTTGTGACTTGTATATTAAAATGACTTCTTCAGATAAAATCTAATTAAATACCATGATTTAAATAATCCACTCAGAAACACTCAATGAATCTTAAAACTCAATCAGAAGCTTGTGTTAAAACCAAATCCCCTTCTATTTGAAACATTCTTAAAACCACTTACAAAACTATACATTTGTCCAAAATGTAATTACAAGTAACAGATTTGAACCAATGAATTTTATAAGCCAGAGTCTGTTTTGCAAGAGCGTTAGTGATTTTTCTTTTTCTAATCTCATAACAGTGTTCATAAATTTACTGTTTAGGCATATGTTCTGTTTTCCCCGCATAAAATGCCTCGCACATCTGGCATAAGGTAGCTTAAACTATTCCCATTTGTCAGGCAGTCAAATCTGCCTGGAAGTTAATGTGTTCTCTAATAAAAAAGTTCTCGTGTACAAGAATTTATTTACAGTAGTTGCATCGTCAGCAACTACGCATTCTACAAATAGTAGCTGTATTTTTACTAGATGGTCTCTCCAAAATATTTTTCAGACATAAAATAGACCAATCACCAAATAATGACTAAAAATTGGTCTGTCTTTAAGGATGACATTAACCTAATGGATAGACTTGATGAACACCCCTGTATTGTGTACAAAAAAGTGTTTTGTCTGAAAAATATTTTGGAGAGACCATCTAGTAAAGATACAACAACTGTCAGTCTTGGAATGCGTACTTGCTGATGGTGCAACTACTGTAAGTAAATCCTTGTACGTGAGAAAATTTTTGTTTGTGTCTTTCGGCTTTTCCCGGTTAGGGGTCACCACAGCGGAACTCCTGTCCGCTAATGATTGGTAGTGGATTTTTGCATACTGGGTTACCAGCCCTGACGCACAACCTTCAACAAAGGCATGCCCATTTCACGTATGCCTCCACACAGAGGACGCTCTAGCTGAGAATCGAACGGGACAGTGTCTTGCTATGAGGTGACAACGCTACCACAGCACCACCACCGCGTGAGAAAATTTTTATTAGTGAACACAAAATTGAACAGAAAGGGAGATTTGACTGCCTAACAATGGGTATAGTTTACGGAGCCGTATGCCAGATGTGCAAGACATTTTATGTGGGGAAAAATAGAACATATGCTTAAAAAGCGAATTTATGAACATTGTGTTATGAGATTAGAAAAAGAAAAATCACTAACACTCTTGCAAAACACATTCTGGCTTATAAAAATCAGTGGTTCAAATTTGTTATTTTTGAAAAAGTTAAACAGAATGAAAGGGGAGGACCATGGGTGGTCTACCTTGAAAAGGAGGAATTGTATTGGCAGTTAGTCCTGAATGTGACCGGTTACCCTGGACTTAACTATCATTGTTCAGTGGTTAGTGTATTGAGATTAAAGGCAATGCAGAGTTAAATGTTTTGGTTATTTAAGCTTTTGTATTTCTTTTTTATGTAATTTGTAATTATATTTTTGATAAATGTATAGTTTGTAAGTGGTTTGAAGAATGTTTAAAAAAAGGGGGGGGTTGGTTTTAACATGAGCTTCTGATTGGGTTTTAAGATTAATTGTGTGTTTTGTAGTTTATTATTTAAATCATGGTATGTAATCAGATTTTATCTGAAGAAGTCTTGTTAATGAACAGGACAAAAGCACTCATATAAAAGTTTAATTAGTGGTTTGGATTTGTGGATTAAAGAGATTTTGCCACAGTACTTGTACCTTTTGTGTTGGATTTCTTCCCTTACTATTTGGATTTACGAGTTTGTGATGCTTTTTGTTCTGCATTTTTATCAGTGCATGATCTGAAGTAGTTATTGGGTATGCTGAAGCTTTCAGTTAAATGCATATGTTCTGTGAAATATAATTTCTGTCTAGTCTAGCTCAGTTATTTTACCTTGGGGAATAATATGTACATTTTTTCTGAGTTCTTACTACTGAATTCACATCTTTCATACCAAATATTTTCATATATTCTTTTAGAAATCTACCCTCTTCTGTTATATTGTCCCTTCTAGGTCCCCCGATACATCCTTACTATTGCAAGTCAAATTCCGGTCCCCACCTATAAGTAATATTCCCAGCTGAAAGTTGATTATTTCTCTACTGCTCACTAATTGCTGCAGCCTCTAACATGAATATATCCCAATTCAATCCATTTCAAATGCCATTTGCAGATTCCTCATTTATTCCTCAAGAAATAAACACTACAACACCATTGAAAAGCTAACTGATTACCTGTGAAACAACATCCTGATTTTCTATTTGCCTCTCAACTAGTTAAACTTGTCAAGAATGACACCTTCCCTCCACTTGCTTCGACTATTCAGAGGTGCACCAAATATACTACCTTGGGCATCTTAAACCACTCGTCCTCTCCTCCAAACTAGACTTCACTGCACAGAGCATGCTTTCTCAGTACTTGGTCTCAAACTGTGGGAATCGCAGTCTTCTTTCCTTAAAGATAATTAGTCTTTCCTTACTTTCCATTCACAAACAAAAGCGCATTTGACTCCAGGAAAATGTAGCTGCTGTCTCTCTAGTCCTATAACTCTTCATTCACTTCCTTTGTCTATGTACCTTACTGTGACTCCTTTTTTGATTGTGATTCTTTCAACATACCAGCTTGGATGCCTCTCTGTATTTAAAGTATCTCTGTATATAATGTAAGTTATATATTGCCTTTATACCCTCAAGCCAACTGTGATATTCACTTCATATAGAATGTATTACATTTTGAGATTTTATATGTATATAATGCCATGTATCTATTCTGTTTTCCGTGGGCTAAGACTAAAATAGGTAAAATGGGATCAGTGCTCTACCCTGGTTAACAATTTCAAAATAAAAATAAAATTAAGTAAAATTCACTAACTTCAGTGTTGTTGGTTTTCTTCTTATTCACCTCCATCTCCCAACATCAGACTCTGTTTCAAGTCCAAGGTGCTCCTGATTCTTCTAGTCAACTCCTGTGCTTTTCTCTGTCTCAAGCATTTTCCTTTGGAGCACTACAAAATGTTTCACTGGCAAAGTCTGTCTATGAGCCTTATTGTCAGAAGAAAGAAGCACGAGTCCCCTTCTGTTTGCTGGCTCACAGTGTTTGATTGTTTCTTCCTTAGCTTGTTGTTCATCCAAAAATATCTTTGATCCTCCAGGAAAAAAAAATATTCTGAAGACAGCTGGATGTAACAGCTTGAATCTCACACCTGGCTATTGACATTCCCTGATTGCTGGTATAAATTTGCATCTTATTCTGCCTGGTGTATAGTGAGTAATCATTTTCCACAAACACTCTCCCTCCAGTTTTCTAATATTTTTCCCTTCTGCCACAGTTTTGTCAGGATCAACTCTTTTTTTTTTGGTATGATTGCATCTTTACTAGTACAGGTCTTGACTGCTTTCTCATGGCCAGGTTTGGAGCATGCAGTCATTGTGCCCTTTCAATTAATAAATCCTCCTGTGGAATAATAGTCCATTTGCTTATTTCTGATTACATAAAATTAATACAGTTTGTTCCTTCCAGCTTCTCTGTTACAGCAAATAAATCTCAGTTTTTCTGTGCATGCTCTGTCTTCTAACTCTACCACTTTTCAAACACCTCTTCTTGGAAAGTCTCATACTTAACCAGTCTTTTATTCATTTCCACCTTTGTTTTTGCAGTTTTAATAGTTCATCTGAATAGGTAGTTAATGCTGCTTCTGTTTTTTCCAGCCTTTTATTATTTGAGTTGATACACTCCTGCAGTATTTCATTTATTTTAATCACTCTGAGTACATTTGATTTATTTTTTCCTCTTAAATTATTGGAAGCTATGTCTTGTACCACAGATGAAGTGTGGCCTGTTTTTTGTTAAACAGCTGTAGGATTCTTCCCAGAAGTTTTTTCTTCACCTTTTCTGGTTAATTTTATTTTTCGAGTTTTTTAAATTTCTTCTTTACTGGCATCCAGGCATTGCACTTAATCGCTAGTAACTCAGTTTTTCTCAAACTTAAAAAAATGATGGTTATTTCACAGTGTTTTTTTCCCCCCATATTGGGAGAGCTGAAATTAAGTTCTCGATCAGTGTGCTGCCATCTTTGAAGTCCCCCTTAACATTAACTTCTGAGAAGTAAAAGTCAAAGAGAAATGGCCCAACAATTGAACCATAGAGAACTTCATTAGTGACAGGTGTTTTAGAGAAGATGGAGCTGCCCACCATTACTTTATTTGTTCTGTTTGTGAGCCAGTTTGCTGTCCAGCAAGATGATTAGCGGTTAACTGTTATCTGGGAGAATTTTCCTATTAAGTCTGAGTGTGGAGTGGCATTGAATGCCTGTGCAAAATCCAAATTAGCAGTGTTCACTGATTTGCCCTTGCCTGCTGTCTCCGTGACTTTTTCAAAGAAGACAGCCAGATTAAGTAGGCAAGACCTGCCTTTGATGAATCTGAACTGGAATGGGTTGAGAGTCTGTAAATCACCTGTGTCCCTACTTATTAATTCAATAATAATTCTAAACATAGCCATACAGATGAAGCTAGTCAGGCGTAAAGGACCACTATGGGCAAACAATGAAAAACATATATTTTTTATCTTGCCATGATTTACTGCACCTCCTAAAGCTACCTGCAACAAAATAAGTACTTATTCCTAATTTTATTTTTTTTTTTTACTCTTGTCAGCCCTCATGGGGGCAGACATTGTGATTCCTTTGGAAAGCTAAATCTGTCTCAGTGCACAGACTGTGAGAACAAATAGCCCTACCATTTGTTGTCAGACTAGACTTCCATTCACTTAGAATGGACCACCTGAAAAAAAAATGCCAAGTTTGAGAGTCTGCAGCTCATGTGTCATTGACTGGTATGTGCTGAGTTTTATAAGTGTTCCTATTGATGTACTACACATTCTCTGAAATAAATTTGCAAAAGTGTCAACAAATTACGGAGACAAAAAGTCTTTTCACAAGGAGCAGTTTTGCAAGTTTCAATTCCTGGCCAAGTTACTCCTCCCATCTCCCCTCCTTCAGTGGTCTACAGTCTCACATTTCCAGCTTGGGTAGATTCAACTATTTCGTCAGCTTTGCATGGCAATAGACATCAAACAAATCACAGCCTGGTGTGCCACTAAAACTGTTCCCTTGTATGTCTCTTCACGTCTGAATAGCATGTCCCTAGGAATAAATTAAATAAACAAAAAAACAAAGCACACACATTAGTCCAGAGTTTGGGCCAATCTATCCATTTCTTAATGTGCACAGTAAAACATTCAGTTTGTAATGCATTCTGTCTGATGACATGGTTATCTTTACATAGTTATTCTCTTATAGCATCACCTGAACTTATGGTATTCCGTGCCAAGCTTTACAACAGTTCTCAGTTTCATAACAATGACCTCCCAAGCCTCTGATGTGACCCAGTACTTTGTCAATATACTGTAAATATATAGATTAATACAAATATTTTTGCACATGTAACACATACAAATGTATATATACCATCATTAAAACAAGAGAAATGCAATATAAATCATATCAATATAGTTATGATTTCTAGTTTATGACCCTGTTTGTCTATGGAAACTTCTTTTTGAATTTATGTTCAAGCAATTATATATTTGTTGCATATTATCTTGTTTAATTGTTTCTCAATATTCTAACCACTGTATACTGCATCAATTGTAAAACTCTGATTGTACTCCTTTTATATTTTCTGTGCTCTTTGTACAAAATAGCTATGTCTGTATAATTTATTTTTATTAGTTTTTTTAATTGCTTACTATGTATCTGGAGCTTTTCTCCCCGAGCCTCCGCTGAAAACAGTCACCTTGTGTCCAGTCGGACTAACCTGGTAAACAAATGGACAATAAATACAAAATAAAATATACTAAGAAAATCAATCAATATACCAAGAAAAATCTAAAACTCAAGAAAAAAAAAAAAACACAGAGGGAAGGAAAATGTTTCCTTGATGCTGTCATGAAAATTCCACTCACTTATTCAGATGTTATGGGCAAACATATAGTCAGGCAACCTGATTTCCCACTCACCAGGCTAAACAAGGAGAAGGTTACTGTCAGCTGCCAGGATCCGCCACATAACCCACGCACTCAGGTCACTCCACAATAAGAACAAATATGACTCTGTCATTGTCTATGTTGATGTGAATGATCTGAGACGTACCTCCCTGGACTACATGAAAAGAGACATGGAAGAGCTCTTCGATCTTGTAGCCCAGGCAGGCATGACCCTAGCCCTGAGTAGCATTCTGCCATCGCCCAGAATGATACCGCAGTACAAGGACAAAATGATTGACTTCAGCAATTGGCTAAGCTTCTTGTGTCATTCTAAGGGGATCCAGTATTTGTCTGCCTGGGACGACATGGTCGACAGACCACGATGCTTTGTCAGAGATGGCCTGCACCTGTCACTCCTGGGATTCCAGATACTGGCTAAGGCTCTTGCCGCCCCTATAGTGCCTTTTTTAGACAAGGTTCGAATGACAAATTCACCATCGTAACAGGAACAGGCAAGCAAAAACTGAGGGTAATGCTACTCAATGCTAGAAGTCTAAATCTCAAAATGCACTCACTCGAGGCACTCCTTAAAATGGAGAACATCGATATCTGTGCAGTGAATGAGACCTGGTTCAAGGCTCCAGAGAGCACCCCTGCACTTCCAGGCTATAACTCATACCACACTTTTTGGCCACGTAACCTGGACTGGAACAACAAAGGCGGAGGTGTGTCCATACTCATTAAGGATATCCACACCTCCAGGCTAGCTGCTCAGCATAATGCATCCGAGGTTATCCAAGTGCAGCTAACGCTGGGCAAAACTGCAATCCAAATTGTAGCTTGCTAGAGTTCCCCCACCATGCCCCAGGATTCCCACTCCTCTTTTTTTGATACACTGGAAAATATTAGGGTTCAACCAAACACCCTAATAATGGGCGATTTCAACTACCCCACCATTAATTGGGAAAACTACTCATGTACCAACTCCTTCGCTCAACGCTTTCTGGAATTCATAAATTCCAATGCCCTGGATCAACTTATCCACACCCCCATCAGGGGCAACAATATCCTAGACCTAGTCATTACCAACATGAGTGACCGGTGTTCCACACCTGAAGTCAACTCCTCATTGGTCAGCTCCGACCATAAGCTAATCACCCTAGATATCCACATCCCACCCCCACTCCCCATTAAGGAAACCATGGTAATAAATTTCTCCAAATCCAACTTCATGCTTCTTAAGACAGAAGTGGCGAACTTCATGACACCCATGCAGATGAACAATACAGTTATGACTGCTGAATCCTACTTACATGAGTGCATGGATCGTGCTATCCCAAACGGAACCAAGAAGCTATCCTAAAAAAAAAAAAGGAAGCCAATCTGGTGGTCCCCTGCTATAAACAAACTGTACAACAGAAGGAAGAAATTGTTGCAAAAGAGAGTAAAATCCCATGAGTGGTGGAGCTCCCTGGTCAGCCTCAGTAAGAAGCTGAGATCCCTTATAAGAGCCTCCAAAGCTAGTTACGAAAACAAAATCGCCACTGATTCTAAGGACAACCGCAAAACATTCTATAGCTATGCCAAGAATCTCAATGGCAACACTCTGATCTTCTCTGAGTTACAGCACAACGGCACGAAAATTACAGAACCAACTGATATTGCCAACATCCTGGCAAGATAGGTTTAGTGCTAACTTTACCCCCCTCTCACCCCCTAAAGGGCCCATATCTATACAGGAAGAATGCAGAGTCCCTGTAATCACAACTACACAGGTAAAAGCTGCACTCTCTAAAGCCCGAAACACAGCATCCATGTGACTGGACAACATCCCCGGCTGCATTTTACACGAACTTCAGAACGAACTGGCTCCCCACCTAAGCACCATGTTCAATCATAGCCTCACATCAGGCTTTGTGCCCAGTGAATGGTGCACAGCAACAGTTATCCCACTCCACCAAGGGGGAGCCCCCACTGATCCTGGGAACTATCGCCCTATTAGCCTGACGAGCCTGGTCTGCAAGCCCATGGAACGTATCATCATGGAACTCGTAAACAAAGACATTGGTAACCTCCAAACTCTGGACCCCACCCAGTTCGGGTTTGTGAAAGGCAGATCATGCCTCCTGAACCTAATCGATTTCTTTGAAGCAGTCACCAAAGCTGTAGATGAGAGTAAGGTGGTTCACACAGCCTATCTTGACCTTGCCAAGGCTTTTGACACCATCCCCCATTCTGGAATTATAGCTAAACTCACTAAACTAGATATAAATCCCTACATCACAAGATGGGTTGCCAGCTGGCTCACTGACAGAACTCTCACTGTAAAAGTTGCAGACTCCAAATCTGACTGCAAACCAACTTCAGAGACGTAGATACCACAGAAGGCCTCTGGCTAATGAAGTTCGCAGATGACTGCAAACTAGGAGCCATAGTCGAGTCCCCAAATGATGTGGGCATCCTATAGAGGGGCCTCACTGATACAGATGCCTGGTGTCAGAGCCATGGCCTCAAGCTCAATGCCAAAAAGTGCATAGTCATCCCCTTTGGTAAAAACTCTGTACCCATGAACTACCACGTAGGCAGCTATCTACTTAACACCGAATATGTGATGAGACTTTGGGACCCAGGTGGACAGTAGTCTCTCCTTTGATGATCACATCGCCACAGTAGTCAGGAAGTCCTTCTACAATGGCACACCTCATCACAAAAGGGTTCTCATCCAGGAAAAAAAAAGAGGTCATTGTCCCCCTCTACTCAACACTCATTAGGCCCATTGTAGAGTACAAAGCCCCTTTTGGAATGTACCTCACAAGACATCTGCAGCAGCTGGAAAGGCCACAGAAGTGCCTCACAAAAAGGATTACTGGCCTCAAACAGATGCCCTACACTGACCATCTCAAAAAACTCCAGCTTTACTCCATAGCATATCACCTACTCCGAGGTGATTTCTGCCTAACATATAAACCTATGTCAAACCCAGAGCTGTTGGATATGCTACACCTAAAGAAATCCCAATCCCTCCGAGTTACACGCTCTAGGGACCTAAACCTTGTCACCACAATAAACAGGACATGCTGGAGGGATAGATTCCTGTCCCAGAGACTTCCCATACTCTGGAACAAGCTACCCATCTATGTCGAGCAAAGTTCTTCATTAGCACTCTTCAAGAAAAATCTTTGCGTGGATGGGAAATAGGAAATATACCCTGGGAATCACTTCTGTGGCTCTGCTCGACAGTGGCACAGAAAAATAACTTTCTTGGGTGGCATAAGCCAGGGAACCTTGTTGGCTAGGCTTACTTAGGCCCTTGGGCCGATAGCCTAGTACCTACCTATGAACCTATTATTAGACTAAATACAATATTATGTAGCATTGAAATGTGCTGACATTATAAGGGTGACAGTTCATTATTTACTCATGAAGCAAATGAGTGGAAAAGTTCAAATAGTGGATAAAGAGAATGAGAAGAAGAGAAGAAAGAGTGAGAAAGTATTTGTTAGAACTAATAATTAGGGTAGATATGGGAGGCAGGAAAAAATATGAGAGAAAGCAACATTACAAGTAAGAGAAATGAAACCAAGGAAGAGTAGAAATAACACGGACAACAAGATTTACAGCTGCAGACTGTCAAGTGGATTAGTAGCAGGTGTCATAAAACTGGGTTTGGAGAAATGTTTGGTGACTTTGAACAATCAGATTTGTCCACATTAACCGTGTATTATTGTGTGTGTGTGTAAAAGAACTATAAAGCAAATCTGCACTTATACCTGCTTGCTGCCCTGCTGTGGACTGGCTTCAGTAGGAAGGGATGGCAGCATACCTTTCAACATCCTAGAACAAGAAATCTGGACAAGGCCATAAATAATAGGGGACAAAGGCCCAAAATTGGGAAAATTTATAAATATTGCACTTACAAACTTAGAAAGTTGATAAACGGGTTTTGCATTAGAATGAATTTTCTTAAGGATATGAAGTCTGAAAATCAAATGCCTGTCAATTTTCTGACTTCACTGTTCAATGATTTGCCAGTGATTTGACAGAAAACTGAAATTTTATGAAAAACAGACAAAAATCTGGACTTTCTGCAAAAATCTGTACTGTTGAGAGATATGGATGGGAGACTTGAACCAACACCCGTCAATCATTTTCATCTGTTTGCCAAAGCCATTACAGCAGTGTTTTGTAGAGAGGTGGGAAAAGCCTTAAATTTGACTGATATGTTTGTTTATTTATTTATTGTATTTTACATTTGTTGACCGGGAGAGTCCAACTGGATTACAAGTCCATTTTCAGTGGAGCCCCGGGGAGAAAAGCTCCAAGAGAACAATTTTTTACAAAACATAGTTTTATGGGCAGACTTTTGACATACAATTTCCATAGAAGAGACTTTGACATGCACATTAACTAACAGATAGGATACATTTGTTCTCTTCAATATAATACATTTTAGAATATATTTCTAAGTTTAGGATTCCTGTGATAGATTTACTATCAGAGTAAAAGCAGAGAAGTAAAATAAGGCTCTGAGAGAGCAGATGATGCTCGCTGTAGTTGAGAAGGATAACAAATTGATTCACTATATATCTTCACCTGGTTTTAGTTGAGATGGATACAAAATTGATTTACAATATGTGTTCTTCTGGTTTTAGTTGCTTATGGAGAGCTCAACATTGCTGGAGTAGTTTTCCTTAACTCCTGGAGAGATGGGATAAGCAGTAGATTAACAGTCCTAAGTGGGTACAGTACTGTGATTGGTTGCCTTAGCAGAGTTAGTTAAGTTAGGTGAAGTGTTCTAATGAGACATTAGCCAGGGGGGGATATAGGAGCACAGTCGATTATTCAAAAGGTGAGTTTTAACAAGTTTCTTGAACTGTGATGGGGATTTGTTGTCAGTTATGTGGGCAGGATGGGAGTTCCAGGTTTTTGCTATACAGTGGCTGTAGACAGACTTACCAGCTTCAGTTATATTTGGTTACTTTGAGGAGGTTTTGTGTGCTAGACCTCAAGGGCCTGGCGGTTGTATAGGGTTGCAAAAGATTATGTAGGGCTGGGGTGTTTTCAGAGTTATGTATTATTTTGTGGGCCAGTGATAGTAGATTGAGTTGAAGTAGTAGTGGTAGTTCCAGCCAATTGAGTTTTTTTAGGCATTCACAGTGATATGTTCTGATGGGAGAGGTTGTAGCGAATTTGGCTATCTTATTATAACAATTGTCAAGTTTGTTTAGGTCAGATTTGCGGAGATTTGTAAGCACGGGGGAGGCATAAAGTAGGGTGGGGATAGGTGAGTCCTTGCTATTGTAGTTTTGGAGTGGTCAGTGAAGTTTTTTTTTTTATTGCAATACAGTAGGCCAAGTTTTTTATATACTTGTTTTATGGTTATAGAAATATGTAGGTCAAGTCTAAGGTGATTATTTCAACCCCTAATAGTTTGGTATGATTTGTGTGGTCTTGTTAAAGGAGGAGATGAAGAAAGAATCAGTGGGAGGTGTGGCTCTGTGGGAGCTAGAGTGTTAGCTTTGTTTTACTTGGGTTCAGAATGAGCCTTTGGTTTGTAATCCAAGTTTCTGCTAGGGAAAAGCATTCTTGAGTTAGGGAGTGAAGGATGTCAATTGATTTAGCTGCACATATTATGGTGGTATCATCTGCATATTGCACTATTGAGGCTTTAGGAATACTGTTTGGGAGCTGATTGGTGATGAGGGTAATAAGAAGTGCCCCCAGGATGGAGCCTTGAGATACTCCTAGGGAGACTGGTAGGGAGGGGGAGAGTTGGTTTTGCCACATAACAGCTTGTTTCCTTCCCTCTAGGTAGTTTTTCAACTAGGAGATGGCAGGGGTGGTAAGGTTTAGAGTTGCTAGTGAAAAAAGGAGTGTATTGTGGTTAACCATATCGAATGCTTTGGACAAGTCAAAGAAGGTGGCAGATACAAGGAGTCCGTTGTTTCTGTGAGTATTGACAATGTTGGTGAATTCTGTTAGTGCGGTGGAGGTGCTATGGAAGGGTCTAAAGCCATATTGTGTTGCTATTAGATTATTTTCTAGGAGATATTTCATTAGTTGCTTGTGTATTACCCTCTGTAAAATTTTAGATAAAGGGGTTAGTATGGCTATAGGGCGGTAGTTATTGAGTTCCAGGGAGCTTCCCCCTTTATGTAGAGGGATGATATGTGATATTTTCCATAGCTTGGGTACTATACACTCTGAGATGGATCTGTTAATTAGGATGGAGACAGGATATGATTATGGCTTCTGCAGCCAGGTGAAGGTATTCAGCATGTAATTTATCTGCAGCTGGAGACGTTGGTTTGAGCTTGCGGAGTAGTTTTTCAATGGATTTGGTTGGTTCTGGGTGGAAGCTGAACTTGGGGCAATTGTTAGTTGGGGTAGGGGGGAAGATTTGCAGGGGTGAGGATGTTGTCATAGGGTTGGTTGTTTGCAAGGGTCTGGATGGTTTCTATAAAGTATTTATTAAATTGAGTGGGGATGTCTTCTTGGTTATCTGTTTTTGGGGTTGGGGTAGTTGTTTTACCTGTTGTAGAATAGAGTGAATTGCTGCCCAGAAATTTTGTGGGTTGTTGATGCGCTTATCCTGTAACTTTTGGTAGTAAGACGTTTTGTCTGTTTTGGTGAGTTTTTTTGGCGTTGTTACGTAGTTCAATGTATATTTGTTTGTTCAATTGGGATTTACTGTTGAGGTACTGGGTCCAGGCCTTGTTTCTTTTTGTGATGAGGGATTTTGTGTCTGGGATTAACCAGGGGGCATATTTAGTTTTAATTCTTGTTGTTCTGGAGGGGGCGTGATGGTTAAGGGTGTTTTAAGAAGGTAGTATTGAAATATAGTACAGCTTCATCAAGAGGTAGGTTTTTTAGGGGGAGGTCCAGTTGCACATTTTTAGGTTGTTTATAAAGTTGGCGCGGTTAGTGTTTTTTGTTTCTAATTGGGCACGTAAATATTTGGGTCAGTTGTGGTGATTTTGATCTGAGTAAGAATGTGGCTTGGTGGTCACTCAGAGTGCTTGGTAGACACCCTGCTAGGGATATCAGTGATGGGTGGGATACGAGTATCCAACCTAGAGTGGATTGGTGTTTGGTTCTCTTATCTGTTCTTGTGGGGGAAGTGACGAGTTGGGTTAGGCCATGTAGGTTAATATGGGAGAGTGGGTTATGACTGGAACAGTTTTGCCAGTCAGTATTAAGGTCTCCTAATACTATGCTTTCCTGGGGGAGGGAGTTAGATATCCATTCTAGTTTTTTCTGTAATGGGGATATTGTTGCCTGGGGAGATGTAGCATCCTATGATGTTGATGTGTTTACTATAATTAAGTTTTAGTTTTGTTAGAGTGAGCTCAACTTTGAGGTCTGGGGATGTTCATCGTGTTACACTGCTGCAGTCATCACTGTTGGGTTATCCTGCCGTCAGGCGGTCCCGCAGTCGGCCTGAGTTCCAAAGTCTTGGTCCGGCGTCGGTTGCTGTTGCTTATTCCCTGACGTCAGAGCGCCAGGGGTATATAAGATGCATCCGACGCCATTTTCTTCAGTCTTTCTTGCCGCACGGTGCCCGAAGCAGAAGCAGTTCGCAAGTGCCGGTCGGCCGACTCCTGAGATTTTCAAATCGAATTTCAGATTGAAGTCTTCATAAACCTAAGTACCCTGTTGGGGAACCTTTTCTTGCCTCAGTCCAATGTCAGAAAAAGTTAACAAGTGCATTTCTTGTGGGAAGCAAATAGCTCATAAGGACTTTCATTCTTATTGTATTCCTTGTTTAGGCCCAGACCACGATGTCACAAGTTGTCGGTTTTATGCTAGGTTTAATAAACGAACTATTAAACGTCGGTTTGATTTCGCCCAACATTATTTTGGTAGGAAATTTAATTATACCATGCCGTCGGAGCACTCGACGACCGGAATGCATAAAAAACGCAAAGATAAGGACAGGCAGCCGAAATCCAAAACGGATTCTGAGGCCTCTGCTAGGCCAGTCGTCGGTTCTCCGGTTTTCAGTGAGGCTCCTACGCAGCCCCCGACGACCGCTGATTTAGAACCCCAGGCGACATCCGATTCTCAAGCAGACGTTACAAGGCCTCCACAACCTTTACCTTTAGGCCCTTTCGACTCCATTCCTGAAGGAGATTCTGGTGCAGTTGAAACTCCTTCAATTACTGAAGGTGTCTTCAGACCGACTACACTCACTATTAAATCCTATGCAAAACTGAAAACTTCTTTAAAGACAAAGAAGGCTGCACAGCAGTCTCCTGTACAAGGCCCCATGCCTAGGAAACAGATGCTTAAGATGGCTGAAGACTTAATTACACTTATCAGGGGTTCCCATCCCCCTCCTGATAAAAGGGCAAGGCAGGAGGAGGACTACGCTTCCTCTAACCAGGTTTCAATTTCCTCAGACTCTTCTGAGGAACAGGAATATTCCTTTCCCCCTTATGAAGATTCTGATGCTGAAGAGTCTATCCCTTCTGCATCTCCCCCAGAAGATTTCTCTTTTGGGGCAACCTTACATACTATGAGGGAACATTTCCACTGGGAAGGCCAGGGTTAATCTGATTCTAAGAAAAGGCTCAGAGTTCCTTTTACTACCCCAACACAGACCACTGGCAATTCCACCTGTGTTAGACATTGTGGATGATGTTTATTCAGAATCTAGCCTTAACCCAGACTCTCTACCTCCTGCACCAGCCAAACCAGACAGATACTACAGTCTCTCTGACTCACACAAATTCCTGTATAAAAGCCCTGTTGCTGACCCAGAAACCATTTACCAGGGTCCCAAAGGGGTTAAAGCCTCTACTGCTAAAAATCATGTGCCCTCTGAAAGGGATTCTAGAGCACTAGACAGATGGGGAAAGAAAGTATATACCTCAGCTACTCTAGCTATGAGGGCCTTAAATGGTCAGTTTCACATGCTGAAATATCAACAATATCTGATGTTTCAATTAAAACAAAAAATGCTCACACATACAGATCAGCCAGATTACAAGGAAATGCAAGATTTGTTGCATTCAGCTGAATAAGTAGGAAAACATACTTTGCAATGTGGATTTGATTCATTGGAAACTTCTTGTAGAGCAGCAGTGACAGGTTCCTGTCATACGTAGGCATGCTTGGTTAAAAGAGCAAACATTACCTGATCATGTTAAAGCAAAATTATTGGATGCACCCTTACAGCAGGATGCTTTATTTGGTGTAAAAGCAGAACTTTTAAAGAAAATGGAGGATAAGGCAAAATCCATGCAGACGGTCAAGGATTTCTTACAGGTTCAACCTCCTCGTTTCAGCAGAAATTGGCCAACCAAAAACTGGTCCTTTCCAGCTTCTGCCAGACCACAGAGGGGCAGATACAGATGCCCAAGAGGCAGAGGCCAGCCACAAGGCTCTTACCAGCCTCGACAATGGAGTACCACAACCCAAAAAGGAGGAGAAGACAGGTCTCAAACTACCAGACAACAAACACAATGACTTACCCCTCAGACTACCAAGCAAAACCCTCTTGGCAGCTCCCTTGGGGGAAAACTAGCTCTTTTTGCATACAATTGGCACATCATCACAAAAGACAAATGGGTCCTAAATATTGTATCTCAAGGATACAGATTCCACTTTCATACTTTACCAAGGATAAAAGGAATGCCAAACCTGCCACCAAATCAATGGGCAGAGGCTCAAAAGCAAATTTCAGCTCTCATGAACATGAGAGCCATTAAACAGGTTCCTACACAGGAGCAAGGACAAGGATTTTACTCTAGACTGTTTCTAGTTCCCCGAAAGGACAAAGCCTGGAGACCCAGTCTGGACCTCTCAATTCTAAACACATACCTGGAAGTATCCAAATTCAAGATGCTAACATTACAGCAACTTTTTCCCATGCAGGGCAAGAAAGCTTGGCTAGTAACGTTGGACCTCAAGGAGGCATACCTGCATGTCCCTATCAGACAAAACTGCAGAAGATACCTCCGGTTTATTGCAGGTTCAGCCCATTACCAATTCTCTGCACTGCCCTTTGGCTTATCTACTGCACCCAGGGTCTTCACAAAATGCCTGGCACCAGTAATTGCATTCTGCAGACAAACAGGGATTCAAATATATCCATACCTGGATGACTGCCTTATTCAAGCAGAAAGCAAGGACATTCTATTAAAGCATTTGACGTTTGTCAAAAACCTTCTCAGTTGCCTAGGGTACACAGTAAACGAAAAGAAATCAAAACTAGTGCCCTCACAAGACATTATATTCCTGGGTGCCAGCTTAAATACAACGGCCCAGATGGCTTACCTCACGCCAGACAAGCAAAGACAACTGACTCAGTACTTCAAAATGATGGCAACAAAGACCCAACTCCCTGCAAGAAAAATTCTGCAGGCCTTGGGATTCATGGCATCTTGCATACTACTAATACCATTTGCAAAACTGCATATGAGGAAATTACTGTGGTATCTAAAAAGCGTATGGTCTCAACACAGCCACAGCTTGGAAATAATAATTCCACTCATTCCCTGCCTTCAACAGGAGTTTCTTTGGTGGGCTCAGGCATGTCACCTCAACAAGGGTCAGCCTTTCACCTTACCCACAGCCAGGCAGACTATAACAACAGATGCATCGGATTATGCCTGGGGAGCACACATGGCAGGACAGTGTATTCAAGGCAAATGGCCTGCAAACCAAAGGCATCTACATATCGATCAAAAAGAGATGCTAGCTGTACAAAACGCCCTAACAGCTTTCAAGGACCTCCTACATCCAGGACAACTCCTAATAAAGATGGACAAGACCACAGTGATGTGGCACATAAACAAGAAAGGGGGCACACACTCCTACACCCTATGCAGACAAGCAATGACCTTGTGGAACACAGCACTGACCTACCATGTTCAACTACAAGCACAATTCCTGCCAGGAAAGAAAAACACAATGGCAGACGATCTAAGCAGAAACATCACAGATCCTCACGAGTGGAAGCTAGATCCACAAGTATTCGCAATGATAACTCAAAAATGGGGGAGCCCAGACATAGATCTCTTTGCTTCCTCCCAAAACTACCAACTACGGAAATTTTGCACAAGGACATACCACACACTAGCTTGGAAAGTGGACGCCCTGTAATTCAGTTGGAAAACATTGACAGTGTATGCCTTTCCTCCACTGCCTCTTCTGGCAAAGGTGCTGCTGAAAGCCAGATTAGAGAGGCCACAAATGATACTCATTGCTCCAGACTGGCCACACCAACACTGGTATCCAATACTACGGAACATGGCTCAAGGCCCACCATGGATTTTGCCTACAAATCTTCACCTGCTTACTCAGCAAAACAATCAGATTCTTCACAGCCAGCTCAAGACTTTAAATCTGGCTGCATGGCAAATTGCCTAAATAACCAGTCAACACTTCTCTCTAAAGCTGTGATGGACGTCATTCTGGAGGCCAGGAGGCCCAGCACCAGGAAAGTCTATTCAGACAAATGGAAAAGATTCTGCGCCTGGAACCAGGCTAAAGGCCAAAATCCCCTTGTCCCAAATATTCCTCAGTCTTCAATATTTTTAACTGAGATGTTGCACAAAGGACTTTCCTTCTCATCTATTAAGATCCATGCCTCAGCTATTTCAGTTCAATACAACACGGATCCTCCTATATTTTCACATCCATTACTAAGACAGTTCCTCAGAGGGGCTAAGAACATAAGACTGCCCCGGAGAGCACCAACACCAACTTGGGACCTCAACTTTGTTCTGGAAAAGCTAACACTTCCGCCCTTTGAACCAGCTTTCACTGCTGATCTACAATTCCTGTCATGGAAAACTGCCCTGCTGCTAGCAATAACTTCAGCACGAAGAGTCTCAGAACTACAGGCCCTAATGGCAATGGAGCCTTTCATCATTTTCATCAAGACAGAGTCTCTTTACGAACTAACCCTTCCTTTATGCCAAAGGTGGTATCCAGTGTGGCCCTAAACCAAACCATTCATTTGCCCACCTTTTATCCAAACCCCCAGAACAAAGGAGAAAGGCTCCTGCACTCTTTGGACATTCACAGGCAATTACGTTACTACCTGGATAAAACTAAGGCTTTCAGAAAATCTGACCAGCTCTTTGTATCCTATGCTGTAGGATCTCAAGGAAAAGCTACCTCAAAACAGACCATTTCAAAATGGATAGGACATTGTATCCATTTCTGCTACACACACCATAGGAAATCTGTGCCTGATAACATCAGGCCCCATTCCACCAGGGCTACAGCAACATGTAACAGCTTTCCTCAGAGGGGTACCAACCAAGGATATTTTGGAGGCTGCCACTTGGAGTTCAGTGCACACCTTCACCAAGCACTATCACTTACCTCTATATTCTAAAACCAGAGCTGGCTTTGCCACTGCAGTTCTGCAGGACCTACTAGCCTCTCCAAACCCTGTTTAGTTCCACCACCCATCCTTAGCTTTGGGATTCAACCCAACAGTGATGACTGCAGCAGTGTAACATGATGAACATAGTACATTTTTGTAACAAAATGAATATAGAGGTCTGGTGCAGACTTGGGCGACTCCCCACTCAGCTCGAACAACAAACTGGATATAAGAAAGTAGCGATAAGAACTTCACAGTTTACATCCACAGATTTTATTACGAAGAATACTTCCACCAAATACATGGATGTATTTGGTGGAAGTATTCTTCGTAATAAAATCTGTGGATGTAAACTGTGAAGTTCTTATCGCTACATACTTTCTTCGTTATCCAGTTTGTTGTTCGAGCTGAGTGGGGAGTCGCCCAAGTCTGCACCAGACCTCTATATTCATTTTGTTGCAGTTGTGGGTTACATTGTTGCTTTTACAGTACATTTTTGTACCTACCATAAATGTAGATGTTCGAGTGTTCACACTGCTGCAGTCCAGGTTACCCTCCCTCCATCCCCTCTGAACTAACTGGACTTATCTATTCCTTTCTATCCTATACAACCTCTATGGTGTATTTGCTTGTGACTGAAGGTATTGTTTTATTTTTATATGTACATTTTTATATAGCAATTTATATTGCCTACCTATTGGGGGCACCTGACATCTGGGGCAAGAAAAACTGAAGAAAATGGCGTCGGATGCATCTTATATACCCCTAGCGCTCTGACGTCAGGGAAGAAGCGACAGCAACTGACGCCGGACCAAGACTTTGGAACTCGGGCCAACTGCGGGACCACCTGACGGCAGGATAACCCAACAGTGATGACTGCAGCAGTGTGAACACTCGAACATCTACATTTATGTTTGGTACAAAACTGTACTTTGTCTACTTTCTCAAGGATTAGGTGAGATTTATACACTATAGCAACACTCCCCACTTTTTTTACCTATTCTATCATTACAAATTATATTGTAACCTGGTGGAGTGATTTCATTGTTGTGGTTGCCTGGTTTAAGCCAAGTCTCTGTTAGCATGACTATCTCACGTTGATAAAAGGAGAGTAGTGCATGAAGGTCGTGGACTTTGTTTAGTATGCTTCTGACATTTAAATTTAAAATTAGGAGCGTGGATTTGTCTCTGTGGAGTAGGGCATCATTCAGGTTGAGGGTTGGGGCTCCTAGATTTTGTGGGCCTGGGTTTGGGTGTATATCACCACAGCTAATGAGCTGGGTTCTGAGGTAAAAATAGAGTTTGAGTAGTTTGTTTAGAGTCTTAAAGTTCTTTATAGTTGTTTAGGACTGGTAGTGTGATGGCTGTAATCTGTGTGCATAGTGGTGAATAAAGAAGGTTTGGTAGTGATAAGGGACTAGTTGAGTAAAAGGGTGTGTTGTAATAATGTTAGTTCATAGGTAGGTACTAGGCTATCTGACGGAGGGAATTTATAAGCCTAGCCAGAGTGTGTCGGCTTTCGCCGCCCCATTGATTAATTAACTGAGCCTCTGTCAAGCAAAGCCAATGAAGTGATCCCAGGCGTGTATTTAGTGGAAGTAGTTTTTCTGGGTATGTGGATAAAATGAAGTTGTTTTGGTGGTTTGTGATAGAAGATAGCAGTGGGAGGGTGGATACACCTAGGAGCAATAGTAAGAGGTGTATGTATGTGGGTTTGGGTAGTTGGGGCATGGTTTGGTTGGGTTTGGTCATGAGTGAGAGATCTGCTTGGGATGGGGTGGGTGTGGCGGATGATGAGAGATGTTTTGTGATTGTAATGTAGTTAGATGGAAGACTGTGCTTTACATGATGTGGAATAGTGGAAGAGAAGGAAATGGGTACAGGGGTGGGTCAGATTCAGTGATTGGTGGTTAGCATGACGGGAGTGGCCAAGTTCAGTTGAAATGTAGCACTAGTGGGGGCGGGTGGGAATAGGAAGCAGGGAGGGGAGCGGAGTGATCCCGAGCGCAGCGGGGCTAACACTCAACTCCAATTATATCCCTGGGCTTACTTGTTTCTTTTTTTGTACACCAAATGTATCTTTCCACTTGTTTCTGTTTGGCTGTATTGTACTAGTTTAATTTATTATACTGATGCAGTCACACTGAAAAGGGTCTGGGAAAGCTTCCTCACCACAAGCAGGCCAAAAGATAACTTTCAAAATGGCGCCGCTCAAGGAGACCCACTAATATAGACTAGTTAATGTGCATGGGGGGGGGGGGGTTAGCGGAGGGAGATACAAAATGGGGGAAGGTATAACCAGAAAAAGCAGGTAGAGATCTGGCCTGCCCCCTCACAGAAGACTGCAAAGAAAAGCAATCAGCATAAGAAGTGGAAGCCTTGGAGTTGTAATGTAAGTGTAAGCAAGGAATAGGTAGAACCAGGAAACTAGGAGTGTAAGCAGTTAGTTGCAGAAACACTTCTTTATGGCCTTGGTGTGCAAGTAATACAAAGGAAGGTAAATCTATCTGGGGGAAAAAATACACCAAGTAAATGTTACTTGCCTTACTTTACAAGAATTCAGTGTGGAGGCAGATCTATTTGGGACAAGATACAGCAAGTATATTAAGTTATGCCATCCAGTGGCAATAGACAAAGCTATAGCTGCCTGGGGGGGAGCCCTTGCAGGTATGCACACCGGCAAAAACCGTGTTTAAAAAATAACTAGTAAAAGTAACAAATGTGCTGTAAAAGAAATGTAAATAACCAGTCACAATGTTTAAAACATAACTGTTAAGGACCACATCTGCTAATAACAAGAACTGTAAATATCAAGTCACCTATGCAGACTTGTCTGGTAGGTATCCTTATTAAAAAAGTGTTATTCTTGGCTTGCAATAACTGTAGGGAAAAACCAGACTGTAGCAGTTGTGTGGGTGTGGGTAGCTGTGTTTGTGGAAGGTGGAGGTGTGCCTTTGTAAGTGTGGTGCAAATGTTATGCATTGTGAAGTGGAGAGATTGAGTAAAATTGTGCTCAGTGAAGTCCATAACAATTTCATCACTGCTTGATTCAGACCTATACATTCCCTGTGTTTGTCAGTACTGTTTGAGTGCATTGTTTTAGAGTGCGGTATCACTGCTACAGCTGCTGGTACTCTTTCACTACAAGTATCTGCTTTGGAAGTTTTCTCCAGGAGTCTGTTGCTGAGAGGATGAGAAACACGCTACTAGTATACAACTAAGACAAACTACATAAAGCAATAGTAAGAAAAAGTACTAGGTCATATCAGAAGGCTTGGGAGGTCATTGTTAAGAAACTGAGAACTGTTGTAAAATTTACCATTAAACACCATAAGTTCAGGTTATACTGTAAGAGAATGACTATGTAAAGATAACCATGTCAGCAGCCAAAATGCATTACAAGTTGAATATTTTACTGTGCACATTTTAAAAAATGGATAGACTGACCTAATCTCTGGACTGATGGGTTTGCTTTTTTTTTTTTTTTTTATTCCTGGGAAATGCTATTCAGAAGTGAAGAGACATACAAGGGAACAGATTTAGTGGCACACCAGGCTATGTTTTGATGTCTATTGTCATGCAAAGCTGGCGAAATAGTTGAATCTAGCAAAGCTGGAAATGTGAGACTGTAGCCTACTGAAGGAGGGGAGATGGGAGGAGTAACCTGGCCAGGAACTGAAACTTGCAAAACTCCTCCTTGTGAAAAGTATTTTATATCTCAGTAAATTGTTGACACTTTTGCAAGTTTCTTTCAGAGAATGTGTAGTACATCAGTAAGAACATTTGTAAAACTCGGCGCATACCAGTCAATGACACATGAGCTGCAGACTCTCAAACTTGGCAGTTTTTTTCAGGTGTTCCATTCTAAGTGAATGGAAGTCTACTCTGACAACAAATGGTAGGGCTGTTTGTTCTCCCATTCTGTGCATTATGGGACAGATTTAGCTTTCCAAAGGAATCACAATGTCTGCCCCCATGAGGGCAGACAAGAGTAAAAACAAAATAAAAGTAGGAATGAGTACTTATTTTGCTACAGGCAGCTTTGGGATGTGTAGTAAATCATGGCAAGGTAAAAAATGTATGATGTTCATCGTGCATACAGCTGCAGTAATAACATATGGGTTCTCTGCCATCAGGCAGTCCCTCAGTCGGCCGAATTCCAAAGTCTAGGTCCGGCGTCGGTTGTTGTCGCTTCCTTTCCTGACGTCAGCGAGGCAGGAGTATATAAGACACAGCCGACGCCATTTTCTCCAGTCTTTTTTGCCACACGGTGCCCGAAGCAGAAGCAGTTCGCAAGTGCCGTTCGGCCAGCTCCTGAATTTACGAAAAAATTGGAAACCGAAATCTTCATTAAAGCTAAGTAACCCGTTGGGGAAACTTTTCTTGCCTCAGACCGATGTCAGAAAAAGTTAACAATTGTATTTCTTGTGGGAAGCAAATACCGCATAAGGATTTCCATTCCCTTTGCATACCTTGTTTAGGCCCAGACCACGATGTCTCGGGCTGCCGCTTTTGTGCTACTTTCAATAAATGCACTATCAAGCGTTGGGCGGAGTTCGCCCAACATTTATTTGGTACAGCATTTGATTATAAAATGTCGTCGGAGACTCCGACTACAGTTTTGTCCAAAAAACGCAAGGACAAGGACCGACACGCGAGGTCCGCGGTCTCCACCGGCACCACCCCAAAACCGGCTACACGTGGTCCGGTTCTCAGCGAGACGCCTATGCAGTCCCTGACTACCGACGACACTTCTTTGGCGGGGTCTTCTGTACCCGAGACCGCAGGTACCTCGGCCCATACCCAGACTACAACCACCGAAGCAACTGTGAGCGTTGAGTCTCTTAATGTGGACAGGTCCACTTCCACCCATGGTGTCTTTAGACCCTCATCTTCATTTTCCATTAAGGCCTTTACTAAATCCAAATAAGCCAGGCATCCCAAGAGGCCTGTTGCACAGGGCCCATCCACAGGCCCTATGCCTAAAAAACAGATGCTTAAAATGGCTGAGGATTTAATTACTCTTATCAGGGGTTCCCAACCCCCTCCTGACAAGAGGCCCAGAGTGGAGGAAGATTCTCCCTCTTCTGATCAGGGCTCCATTTTTTCAGAACACTCTGATGTAGAGGAACACTCTTTCTCCCCTTTTGAAGATTCTGATGCGGAGCAATCCATTCCTTCTGTATCTCCTCCTGAGGATTATTCTTTTGGGGAAACCTTGCACACTTTGAGGAAACACTTCCATTGGGAAGGCCAAGACTTTTCTGATTCCAAGAAAAGACTGAGGGAATTTCTTTTGTTGCCTCAACACAGACCTCTGGCGATACCTCCTGTCTTGGATGTACTTGATGATGTTTATTCAGAGGCTTGCCTTAACCCGGATTCTCTGCCTCCTGCCCCAGTCAAGCCTGATAGGTACTACAGAGTTCCTAACTCTCACCAATTTCTTTTCAAAAGCCATAATGCTGACCCTGAAACCATTTCTCAAGGTCCCAAGGGAATGAAGGCCTCTACTGCTAAGAATCCACTACCTTCCGAAAGAGAGTCAAGATCCTAAGAAAGGTGGGGGAAAAAGGTATATACCTCGGCCACCCTAGCCATGAGGGCATTAAATTGTCAGTTTCATATGCTTAAATATCAGCAGTTTCTGTTATCACAATTAAGAAATAAAATGTCTCAACCTGAACAACCAGATTTGAAGGAGTTGCAGGATATGATGCATAGTGCAGAACAAGTGGGTAAACACACTTTACAATGTGGTTATGATGCCCTAGAGGCCTCAAGTAGAGCTGCTGTTACAGGATCAGTCATTCGTAGGCATGCATGGCTTAGGGAACAAATCTTGCCTGATCATGTGAAAGCTAAATTACTAGATGCTCCTTTACAAAAGGATGTGCTATTTGGTACTAATGCTGAGGAGATACTACGGAAAATGGAAGAAAAAGCCAAATCTATGCAAACTGTCAAAGCATTTCTACAGGTTCAACCACCACGTTTTATCAGAAATTGGCCTTCTAAACACTGGTCCTTTCCAGCCACGGACAGGCCCCAAAGAGGTAGATATAGGCGCACAAGGGGCAGAGGGCAATCACAAGGATCATATAGAGGCAGGCAATGGCAAACTCCAGCACCAAGAGGTGGCGAAAACAATGCACAGCAATACAGGAAAGAAACCCAATGACTTCCTCCTTTCCATGCCAAGCAAGTCTCAGCTGGCAGCACCCTTGGGAGGAAAGCTGGCATTATTTACAAGAAATTGGCATATGGTCACAATAGACAAATGGATCCTGGACGTTATAAACAGAGGCTACAGATTTCATTTTCCTCACTCTTCCAAAAATGAGAGGCATGCCAAACCTGCCACACAGTCAAAGGGCAGAGGCACTACTGCAAATTTCAAAGCTCATAGACATGAAAGCTATTCAAAAGGTACCTACTCACAAACAAGGTCAAGGTTTTTATTCCAGGCTATTTCTGGTACCAAGGAAAGGAACCGACTGGAGACCCATTTTGGACTTATCCATCCTAAACACATTCTTACTCGTACCAAAATTCAAGATGCTCACATTACAGCAGCTTCTTCCCATGCTGGGCAAGGGGTTTTGGCTGTTTACATTGGACCTCAAGGAGGCATATCTGCATGTCCCTATCAGACAAAGCTGCAGAAGTTACCTCAGATTTCTTGCAGGTTCAATCCACTATCAATTCTCTGCATTGCCCTTTGGCTTATCTACTGCGCCCAGAGTATTCACGAAATGCCTGGCATCAGTAATTGCCTACTGCAGACCTCAAGGGATACAAATTTACCCTTATTTGGACGACTGCCTGATCCAAGCGGACAGCAAGCGCATACTTCTGGAACATCTGGCTTATGCAACACGGTTACTGAATGCTCTGGGATACACAATCAACAAAGAGAAATCCAGGCTAACACCAGCTCAGAAAATAATTTTCCTGGGTGCCAACTTGGACACAAACACCCAGATGGCCTATCTTATGCCAGAAAAGCAGAGGCAACTAACTCAGTACTTCAAAATGCTAGCAAATTGTACCAGGCTTACTGCAAGGAAAATCATACAGGCTCTGGGCTTCATGGCATCTTGCATTCTTTTAATCCCATGTGCAAAGCTGCATAAGAGGAAACTTCAATGGTACCTAAAAAATCTATGGTCTCAACACAGCCACAGTTTGGAAACAATAATACCAATAATTCCATGTTTGCAAAAGGAATTTCTATGGTGGGCTCAAGCATGTCAAACAAACACAGGCCTCCCATTCTGCAAGCCTCAAGCAAATCATGTCATCACAACAGACGCCTCAGATTACGCCTGGGGGGCGCACATGACAGACTGGTGCATTCAGGGCAAATGGTCCCAAAAGGAAAAGCACCTTCACATCAATCAAAAAGAAATGCTAGCAGTGATAAATGCAATTACAGCTTTCAAGGACCTCCTGCATCCAGGACATTTATTGATAAGAACAGACAACACCACAGTTATGTGGTACATAAACAAACAAGGAGGGACACATTCATACCCTCTGTGCAGACTAGCCATGACACTTTGGAACTTGGCTCTGGAATGGCAAATCGAACTTCAAGCACAGTACTTGCCAGGTTTGGAAAGCACGCTGGCAGACAATCTAAGCAGAAATATGACAGATCCACACGAATGGAAGTTGCATCCTCAAGTGTTTAAAGATAATCCAAGCGTGGGGGAGGCCAGACATAGATCTCTTCGCCTCCCACAGGAATCATCAATTGGAAAAGTTTTGTTCAAGGACCTTTCATCCAAAGGCCTGGAGAGTGGACGCCCTTTCATTCAGTTGGACAGCATGGACAGTTTACGCTTTCCCACCTCTGCCTCTTCTGCCCAAGGTGCTCTTGAAAGCAAGAGCAGACAGACCAAAGATGATACTGATTGCTCCAGACTGGCCAAGACAACACTGGTACCCACTCCTGAGGAGCCTAACACATACTCCTCCCTGGTCCCTACCTCTAATGCCTCTTCTGCTGACTCAGCACAACTACAAAACTCTTCACAGTCAGCTGAAAACACTCAATCTCGCTGCATGGAAAATTCCTTAGCACCTCAACAGACCTTACTCTCCAAAGAGGTACAGGATGTCATTTTGGAGGCCAGAAGGCCATCTACTAGAAAGGCTTACTCAGTAAAATGGAAACGGTTTTGCTCTTGGAATGAGAACAAAGGCCAGGACCCTACAAAACTAAATTTGCCTCAGGTATTACAGTATCTAGCTGAGCTGCTGAACAGTGGACTCTCATTTTCCACCATAAAAATCCATGCCTCAGCCATTTCTGCAGAATTCAACACGGATCCACCCTTTTTTTCTCACCCACTCTTAAGACAGTTCCTCAGAGGGGCTAAGAATATAAGACCACCAAGGAAACAACCAGTGCCAGCCTGGGATCTTGATTATATTCCAGAAAAATTAACATTGCCTCCCTTTGAACCCAGCTGCCTCAACAGATTTGCAATATTTGTCCTGGAAAACAGCCTTCCTTCTGGCCATTACCTCAGCTCGTAGGGTTTCGGAACTGCAAGCCCTCATGGCTGTGCAGCCCTTTCTAATTTTCCATCAGGACAGGGTTTCCCTTCGAACCAACCCATAATTTATGCCTAAAGTGGTATCCAGGGTAGCTTTAAATCAAGCCATACACTTGCCTACCTTTTACCCCAATCCTCAAAAACAAAGGGGAAAGGCTGCTACACTCTTTAGACATCCATAGACAGCTACGTTATTACTTGGACAGAACAAAGCCTTTTAGGAAATCACAACAACTTTGTGTCCTATGCTGTAGGAGCTCAAGGGAAGCCAGTGACCAAACAGACAATTTCAAAATGGATAGGCCACTGCATACGGTTTTGTTACTCCTATCATGGAAAATCTGTCCCTACAAGCATCAGATCCCACTCCACCAGGGCCACAGCTACCTCTACAGCCTTCCTCAGAGGAGTCCCTACCAAAGATATTTTGGAGGCAGCCACTTGGAGTTCTGTGCATACCTTCACAAGACACTACCACCTACCTTTATATTCCAAAACTAGAGCAGGCTTTGCTACTGCTGTGTTGCAGGGCATTCTGGCTCATCCCAGATGTTCTTCATCTCACATTGCTGCAGTCCTAACACTTGGGTAGTCCGCTGTCCCTCGGTCGGCCCGAATATCAGAGTACAAGGCTGACGTCGGTCAAGGCGCATTTGACTGACATCAGAACGTCAGGGTACAAATGCGCATGACTGACGTCATATCCTCAGTCTTTTTTGCCGCATGGTCCGATGCAGAAGCAGTGTTGCAAGTGCCGTTCGGCGTTCTGAAATTTTTCGATTGAGTTTCAGACCAAGTCAGAGTTGGTTAAGTACCCGTTGGGGAATATTTTTTTTTTTCTTGCCTCAGTGGTTTACCGGATGTCAGAAAAAGTGAATAACTGTATTTCTTGTGGGAAACAGATACCGCATAGGGATTACCATAATTTGTGTATACCTTGTTTGGGACCTGAGCACGACGTTGTTGGGTGTCGCTTTTGTGCTAGGTTCAATAAACGCACTATTAGCGAAGGTTAGATTGTGCCAGGTTGGTCTTTGGGAAGCGGTGCATTACAATATGCCGCCGGATGCTCCGGCCGCTTCCTCAAAGAAGCAAAGACAAGGCAGTCAAACCTAGGTTAGAGAGTCGTCCAACCGGACGCCGGTTCTTTAGAGACGACAGTGGAACCGGTGGTTCCGACGGAGGCCTCTCTGGAGTCCCAGGGAGAAACTTTGATTTTACAGGATGTGGCCTCCCAGGAGGCAGGTCAGGCTGCAGGGGCTTCTCAGATAACTGTACTCCCTCCCTTCCTAAGGTGTCTAGGCCCTCTTTCTGTTTCCAAGGCTTCTCCTAGAGGCAGGTCTAGTTTAGCTTCTGTGGGTGTCACTCCTAGTTCTTCAGGTTCTGTGCCCAAGAAGCACATGCTTAAAATGGCAGAAGATTTAATTACTTTAATTAGAGGCTCTATGCCCCCTCCTGATAAGAGGCCTAGGATGGAACCAGTGTTGGGGATTATGAGCAGGCTTCGGATGTGTCTGAGTCTTCGGCTGAAGACTTGCAGGAGTATTCTCCTTATTCTGATTCTGATGTGGATGATTCTACTCCTTATGCTTCTCCTCCTGAGGATTTTTCTTTTTCAGAGACTCTTCATTCCATGAGAGAGCATTTTAAATGGGAAGGTCAGGACTTCTCTGATTCCAGGAAAAGGCTTAGGAATTTTTGTTTTACCCCAGCATAGGCCTTTGGCTATACCTCCTGTTCTGAATGTGGTGGAAGATGTGTTTGCAGAGGCTTCTCTTAATCCTGATTCTTTGCCTCCTGCCTGTTAAACCAGATAGGTATTACAGGGTGCCTGAAGCTCATAAGTATCTTTTAAGAGTCCTAGGGCAGACCCAGAAACTGTTAGCCAGGGGCCTAAGGGTGTTAAGGCTTCTGTTGTCAAGAATCCGGTTCCGGCAGATAAAGAGGCCAGGGCCTTGGATAGATGGGGAAAGAAAGTTTATACTTCTTCCACTCTAGCCATGAGAGCTTTGAATTGCCAGTTTCATATGTTGAAATATCAGAATTATCTCCTTTCACAATTGAAGTCTAAGGTTGATGCTCTGGCGGAAGGTATTGATTGTAAAGAGTTACAAGATTTAGTGCATGTTTCTGAACAGGTGGGTAAGCATTCTTTGCAATGTGGTTTTGATGCTGTACAGGCCTCGTCTAGGGTGGCTGCCACTGGGTCAGTTCTTCGCAGGCATGCCTGGCTGAGGGATCAAAATTTATCTGACCATGTTAAAACAAGGATTTTGGATGCTCCTTTACAATCTGATGTCTTGTTTGGTTCTCCTGTTGAAGCAGTTTTAAAGAAAATGGAAGACAAGGCTAAGTCTATGCAGACTGTTAAAGATTTTTGCAGGTTCAGCCTCCAAAGTTTAGTAGAAATTGGCCTACTAAGGGTGGACGTATCCTTCTTATGATTCCCAGTCTAGGGGTAGATCTAGACGTGGCAGGGGCAGAGGTCAGGGCTCTTTCAGGCCTAGAACAGGGAGTTCTCCTGCACAGTCTTGGTGAGGGCAGGGGTCAGTCCTTTCGTAAACAGACCCAATGACCTACCTTTTCAGCTGCCAGAACCTTCTCGCCTGGCAGCACCTTTGGGAGGAAGGTTGGCACTTTTCAAAGAAAATTGGAGTATAATTACCCAAGACAGATGGGTATTGGATATCATACACCACGGTTACAGGTTTTATTTCCATACCTTGCCTCCTTTCAAAGGCATGCCAGACATTCCTCCTCAACAAAGAATAGAGGCTCACAAGCAAATTTCTCTGTTACTCCAAATAGGGGCCATACAGACCGTTCCTATGCCAGAAAGGGGCCTAGGATTTTATTCTCGCCTGTTCCTAGTACCAAAAAAGGGGAACACGTGGAGACCAATTTTGGGTTTATCTATCCTCAACACTTATCTGGACATTCCCAAGTTCAAAATGTTGACGTTACAACAGCTTTTACCTCTACTGGGCAAGGATCACTGGATGGTAACTTTGGATCTCAAGGAGGCTTACCTCCATGTTCCTATCAGACTAAGTTGCAGGAAGTATCTGCGATTTCAGACTGGGACTTCTCACTAACAGTTCTCTGCATTGCCCTTTGGCTTATCTACTGCGCCCAGAGTATTCACGAAAGTTCTGGCTCCAGTGATAGCTTTCTTCAGGCTAAAAGGAATACAAATCTATCCTTATTTGGACGATTGCCTGATTCTGGCTCAAGGAAGGGACGAGCTTCTTCATCATTTGGATTATGTGATAGCAGTGCTAAGATGCCTGGGGTATTCTGTGAATGAAATAAAGTCCAGTCTAGTACCCTCTCAAGACATGTGCTTTCTGGGTGTAAGACTGAATACAGCATCCCAGATGGCCTTTTTAACCCCGGACAAACAAAAGAATCTTTCCCTGTACTTCCATCAGCTATCTCTTCAGTCCGGGCTGACTGCAAGGACAGTCCTTCAAGCCTTAGGGTTCATGGCATCTTGTATTCTGGTGCTTCCCAATGCCAAACTGCATATGAGGAAGCTGCAATGGTATCTCAAAAATGTATGGACACAGCACTGCCAGGTTCTGGACACTGTCATTCAAATAATACCTTGCATTCAAAAGGAATTTTTGTGGTGGGCTCAGGAATGTCACCTAAACAAGGGACTCTCTGTGACCCGGCCAGAGGCGAGTCAGATTTTAACGACAGATGCCTCAGACAAAGCTTGGGGAGCTCATCTAAATGGAAAGTGGATACAAGACAAGTGGCCTGTCAGACTACAGCATCTACATATCAACTTGAAGGAGATGTTAGCAGTCCAGTTTGCATTAATAGCTTTCAAGGATTTACTTCTTCCAGGGCAGGTGTTGATTCTAACAGACAACACAACTGTCATGTGGTACATCAACAAGCAAGGGGGAACACATTCTTATCCTCTATGCAGGCAAGCAATGATTTTGTGGGAGACTGCTCTCAGTTTACAACTAAATCTTCAGGCAAGGTTTCTGCCGAGCACAGAACTCCTTAGCAGATGTGTTAAGCAGACAAATCATGGATCCCCACGAGTGGAAACTGGATCTTCATGTATTTCAGAAATTGACAGTGTCATGGGGAACTCCAGACATAGATCTGTTCGCTTCTCCCCTAAACCACCAGCTGCCAAAGTTTTGCACAAAGAGGTTTCATCCCACAGCTTGGAAAGTGGATGCTCTTTCTTTCAGTTGGAAAAATCTTCATGTGTATGCCTTTCCACCTCTGCCTCTCCTCCCAAAGGTACTTCTGAAGGTCAGACAGGACAAGCCAAGGATGATTTTGATAGCTCCAGATTGGCCTCGACAGCACTGGTACCCATTACTGAGAAGTCTAGTACGGAAGCCTCCATGGCCTTTGCCTTTGATTCCACACCTGTTGTCCCAGGAGGACAGTCATTTGCTCAATGTCAAACTTCACTCTCTTCACCTAACAGCCTGGCATATTCTGTTTTGAATCGTAGAGGGTCTCATCTTCCACAACAAGTTTTGAATGTGATTTTGGAAGCTAGAAGGCCTAGTACAAGGAAAGTGTACGCAGATAAATGGAAGAGATTTTTGTTTTGGAGTGCAGCAAAGGATTTGGATGTTTCTGAGCCTAATTTAAGTGTGGCTCTTCAATATCTTACTGAGTTATTGGACAAAGGTTTGTCCTTCTCTTCTATTAAGATTCATGCTGCAGCAATTTCAGCTCACTACGACTGTGACCCACCATTGTTTTCTCATCCTTTGTTCAAGCAATTTCTTAGAGGGGCAAAGAATATAAGACCCCCAAGAGCTCCTACTCCTGCTTGGGATCTCAATTTTGTGTTGGAGAAACTCACTCTACAACCTTTTGAGCCTGCAGCTACTGCTGAGTTGAAATATTTGTCATGGAAGACTGCTTTTTGTTGGCCATTACTTCTGCAAGAAGGGTTTCTGAATTGCAGGCCCTTATGGCAGTTGAGCCTTTCTTAATTTTCCATAAGGATAGGGTATCTTTACGTACTAATCCTTCTTTTATGCCTAAAGTGGTTTCTAGTGTGGCTTTAAACCAAACTATTCATTTGCCTATTTTTATGCAAATCCCCAAAATAAAGGGGAAAAGATTTTGCACACTTTAGATGTACACAGGCAGTTGCGATATTATTTGGACAGAACTAAAGGGTTCAGGCAATCTCAGCAGTTATTAGTTTCTTTTGCTTTGTGTTCTCAGGGCAAGCCCGTGTCAAAACAAACTATTTCTAAGTGGATTGGGTTTTGCATTGCTTTCTGTTATTCCCATCATGGCAAAGAGATTCCAGCTGGGATTAGGCCTCATTCCACTAGGGCTACTGCCACTTCAACAGCTTTTTGAGGGGGGTGGCAACTAAGGATATTTTGGAGGCAGCTACTTGGAGTTCAGTGCATACTTTCTCTAGGCATTACCACCTTCCACTGTACTCTAAATCCAGGGCTGGTTTTGCCACTGCTGTTTTGCAGGGCATTTTGGCAGCTCCTGCTTCATTATAGTTTAGCCATCCTCCCTTACCTCTGCTTTGGGATTCTACCCAAGTGTTAGGACTGCAGCAATGTGAGATGAAGAACATAGTACAGTTTTGTACCTACCATAAATGTAGATGTTCGAAGATCCACATTGCTGCAGTCCAATTTACCCTCCCTCCTTCCCCCTCTGTAGTTTGAGGCGGTTGTGTGGGCTGGGTTATCAATCTGAGGTATATTGTATATGTTGTTAATATTGTACATATTTTTAGTGTTAGGTTGGTTGATTGTTTGGTTGTTGTCTATGGGTTTTGACCTTTCTTTTTAGGGTCTTCTGACATCTGGGGCAAGAAAAGACTGAGGATATGACGTCGGTCATGCGCATTTGTACCCTGATGTTCTGATGTCAGTCAAATGCGCCTTGACCGACGTCAGCCTTATACTCTGATATTCGGGCCGACCGAGGGACAGCGGACTACCCAAGTGTTAGGACTGCAGCAATGTGGATCTTCGAACATCTACATTTATGGTAGGTACAAAACTGTACTTTCTACCTAGTGCCTACCACCCTGTGCGTAGCTTTGGGATTCTACCCATATGTTATTACTGCAGCTGTATGCACGATGAACATAGTACAGTTTTGTACCTACCATAAATGTAGATGTTCGAGTGCGAATACAGCTGCAGTACAGATTTCCCTCCCTCCTTCCCCTTTTGGTAAAGGCTTATGACCTAACCCCTCTTCATACAACCTGTTTGGGTTATCCTTCTATGGTATATTTGCTTGCAACTACTGTTTTTTGATTACATTGCATTACATGTATATAAATATAATTTATGTATTGCCTTCCTACTGGGGGCACCTGACATCTGGGGCAAGAAAGACTGAAGAAAATGGCGTCGGCTGTGTCTTATATACTCCTGCCTCGCTGACGTCAGGAAAGGAAGCGACAACAGCCGACGCCGGACCTAGACTTTGGAATTCGGCCGACCAAGGGGACCGCCTGACGGCAGAGAACCCATATGTTATTACTACAGCTGTATTAGCACTCGAACATCTACATTTATGGTAGGTACAAAACTGTACTTTTTCTTCATCATTTGCCCTTAGTGGTCCTTTAAGAGTCTGTAATTACTAGGGTCTGTTGTAGGCTCACCTTTGAGCAACTGTTGCTATCTTCCATTAATCCTGCACAAAGCCTAATGTTCATCGTGTTTCACTGTTGCAGTCATTACACTTGGGTTATCCTGCTGGCAGGCTACCCGCAGTCGGCCTGAATTCCAAAGTCCTGGTCCAGCGTCTGTTGCTGTCGCCGCTTCCCTGACGTCAGTGCGCCAGGGGTATAAAAGATGCAGCCGACACCATTTTCTTCAATCTTTCTTGCCGCGCGGTGCCCGAAGCAAAAGCATTTCGCAAGTGCCGGTCGGCCGACTCTTGAGATTTCGAAATTGAATTTCAGATCCAAAGTCTTCAATAATGCTAAATACCCCGTTGGGGAAACTTTTTTCTTACTCCAGACCAATGTCAGAAAAAGTTAACAACTGTATTTTTTGTGGGAAACAAATACCTCATAAGGATTTTCATTCTTACTGTATTCCTTGCCTAGGCCTTGACCAAGACGTTGCTAGTTGTCAGTTTTGTGCTAGATTTAACCAACGCACTATTAAGCGTTGGTACGATTTTGCATTTCATTACTTTGGCCGTAGGTTTAACTATATAATGCAGTCGGAACAGCCGACGACCGGAATTCATAAAAAGCGCAAGGATAAAGAAAAGGACAGGCATCTGAGGTCCAAAACCGACGACGAAGCCTCTTCTAGGCCAGTCACCGGTTCGCAGGTTCTCAGTGAGGCACTTTCGCAGCCCCTGACAACCGCTACCTCAGAGCCACAGGCTGCCTCCGACTCCCACGTGGAGACAACTAGGCCTCTGGATACTCAAGGTATTGGGCCTTCGGAAACTAATCCCTCACATGGGTCCGGAGCTGCTGAGCAGGCATCGGCTTCTAAGGGTGTTTTCAGACCTACTCAGCTTTATATCAAGCCAACTTCAGCATCCAAGACAAAGACTAAAACAGTTTTAAAGACGAGGAAACAAGTACAGCATTCTCCAGGACAGACTTCCATGCCTAAGAAACAGATGCTCAAAATGGCCGAAGACCTAATTACTTTGATCAGGGGTTCCCATCCCCCTCCTGATAAGAGGCCTAGGCAAGACACTGAATATGATTCCTCTAATCAGGTTTCCATTTCCTCTGACTCCTCTTCAGAACAGGGATATTCTATTGCTCCCTAAGAGGATTCTGATGCTGAAGAATCTATTCCTTCAGCTTCTCCTCCTGAGGATTATTCCTTTGGGGAAACCCTGTATACCATGAGGGAGCATTTCTACTGGGAGAGCCAAGATTATTCAGAATCTAAGAAAAGGCTCAGAGACTTTCTTCTACTACCTCAGCACAGACCTCTTGCTATTCCACCTGTTCTAGACATTGTAGATGTATTTTCAGAGTCCGGACCGTCTCCCGACTCTTTACCTCCTGCACCTGCTAAGCCAGACAGATACAACAGGGTTCCAGATTCTCATAAATTTCTATACAAAAACCCTGCTGCTGACCCAGAAAGTATATCTCGGGGTCCCAAAGGGGTCAAGGCCTCTACTGCAAAAAACCCTGTCCCCTCAGATAGGGATTCAAGAGCACTGGACAGATGGGGGAAAAAAGTTTACACTTCCGCTACCTTGGCTGTAAGGGCTTTAAATTGTCAGTTTCATATGCTTAAATATCAGCAACACTTAATGTCACTGTTAAAGCAAAAAATGTTGACAAATTCTGAATGCTCTGAGAACAAGGAAATGCAGGATTTATTGCATGCAGCTGAACAAGTGGGAAAGCATACTTTGCAATGTGGTTTTGATTCACTGGAGGCCTCTTGCAGGACCGCATTTACAGGTTCTGTCATTAGAAGGCATGCTTGGCTAAAGGAACAGAATCTGCCTGCTCATGTTAAAGCAAAATTATTAGATACTCCATTACAGCATGATACTTTTAGTGTTAAGGCAGAAGAGGTGTTGAAGAAAATGGAGGATAAAGCTAAATCCATGCAGACAGTAAAGGATTTCTTACAGGTACAGCCACCCAAATTTAGCAGGAGCTGGCCTTCTAAGAACTGGTCCTTTCCATTGTCAGACAGGCCACAATAGATGCCCTAGAAGCAGACAACAGCCCCAGGGCTCATACAGGCCCAAACAATGGGGTGCTTCTACCTCCAAAAGCGGAGAAGACAAATCACAGCCTTATAGGAAACAGTCCCAATGACTTCCCTCTGCCAATGCCAAGCACTTATCTTTTGGCAGCACCTTTAGGGGGAAAGCTAGCACTTTTTCCACAAAATTGGCACATGATCACCCAGGACAAATGGGTCTTAAATATAGTCTCTCAGGGCTACAGGTTCCACTTTCACACCCTTCCAAAGCCAAAAGGTATGCCAGACCTGCCACACAATCAATGGGCAGAGGCACAAAAACAAGTTTCGTCTCATGGACATGAGGGCTATTCAGCCAGTGCCACAACAAGAGCAGGGACAAGGATTTTACTCAAGACTTTTCTTAGTACCAAGAAAGGACAAAGCCTGGAGACCAATTCTGGACCTGTGTATTCTAAAAACTTTTCTAGACGTTCCAAAATTCAAAATGTTGATGCTGCAGCAGCTTCTGCCCAAGCTGGGCAAGAAGGCTTAGCTGGTAACTTTGGACCTCAGAGGCATACCTGCATGTCCCAATCAGACAATCTTGCAGAAGATACCTCAGATTCATAGCTGGCTCAATGCACTACCAATTCTCTGCACTGCCCTTTGGTTTATCTACTGTGCCCAGGGTCTTCACAAAATGCCTGGCACCAGTAGTTGCATTTTGCAGACAAAGAGGAATTAAAATATATCCCTACTTGGACGACTGCCTTATTCAAGCAGAGACCAAAGACATTCTACTAAAGCATCTGGCGTTTGTAAAAAGATTACTAATTTGCCTAGGGTACACAGTAAACGAGAAGAAATCAAAACTAGTACCCTCTCAAGAGATAATATTCCTGGGTGCAAGTTTAAATACAACTGCCCAGATGGCTTATCTCATGCCAGACAAACAAAGGCCAACTGACTTCTTACTTCGAAAGCATGGCAACAAAGACACAGTTATCTGCAAGAAAAATTCTGCAGGCTTTTTGGCTTCATGGCATCCTGCATTCTGCTAATTCCATATGCAAAACTGCATATTAGGAAGCTACAATGGTATCTAAAAAGTGTTTGGACTCGACATTGCCACAGCCTGGAAACATTAATTACTCTCATTCCCTGCCTGCAACAGGAGTTTCGATGATGGGCACAGGCTTGTCACCACAACAAGGGACAGCCATTCACTTTACCCACAGCCAGGCAGATACTAACAGATGCATCAGATTATGCCTGGGGGGCACACATGGCAGGAAAATGTATTCAGGGCACATGGCCCACTAGCCAAATGCATCTTCATATCAATCAAAAAGAGATGCTAGCCATACAGAATGCCCTGACTGCCTTCAAGGACCTACTTCATCCGGGACAACTGCTGATAAAGACGGACAATACTACAGTCATGTGGTACATAAACAAACAAGGAGGCACACATTCCTACCCACTCTGCAGACAAGCCATGACTTTGTGGAACACAGCATTGACTTATCAAGTACACCTGCAAGCACAATTCCTGCCAAGAAAGACAAATACTTTGGCAGACGAACTAAGCAGAAATCTCATGGATCCTCACGAGTGGAAACTAGATCCACAAATCTTCAGCATATAACAGGGAAATGGGATGCCCAGACATAGATCTATTTGCCTCCCCTCACAACTGCCAGCTACAGAGATTCTGCACTCGGACTTATCACAAACAAGCATGGAAAGTGGACGTCCTTTCATTCAGCTGGAAAGCCCTTACAGTATATGCCTTCCCTCCTCTCTCTCTCACCTCCCCAAGGTACTCCTAAAGGTCAGACAAGAGAAGCCAAAAATGATCCTGATTGCCCCAGACTTTCCACGCCAGCACTGGTACCCACTCCTAAAGAGCTTGTCTTAAGGCCCAGCCTAGACATTACCTCAAATCCCTCATTTGCCGACCCGACAAAACAATCAGATCCTGCACACCCAACTCAGAATCCTAAATCTAGCTGCATGGCGGATAATGTAACCATTCAGAACACACCTCTCTCTAAAGCAGTTATAGATGTTATTTTGGAGGCCAGGAGGCCCAGCACCAGAAAGTCTTGTGCAGAAAAATGGAAGAGATTCTGTGCTTGGAACCAGGCACAAGGAATTGACATGCTTGTACTAAATATTCCTCAGATTTTACAATACTTAACTGAGATGCTGGACAAAGGCCTATCCTTCTCATCAATTAAGATCCATGCCTCTGCCATTTCAGCTCATTACAATACGGACCCACCTATTGTTTTCGCATCCACTGCTAAGGCAGTATCTCAGAGGGGCCAAAAACATAAGACCTCCAAGGAGAGCTCCAATACCTGCATGGGACCTCAATTTTGTCTTGGAAAAACCCACACTGCCTCCTTTTGAGCCAGCCAATACAGCTGAAATAAAATACTTGTCATGGAAGACAGCTCTTCCCCTAGCAATAACTTCAGCAAGAAGAGTCTCAGAGTTACAGGCACTAATGGCTGTGGAACCTTTTATTATTTTTCATCCGGACAGGGTTTCTGTAAGGACAAACCCAACATTTATGCCTAAGATAGTGTCCAGTGTGGCTCTTAACCAAACCATACATTTGCCTACCTTTTATCCAAACCCGCAGAATAAGGGGGAGAGACTTCTGCATTCTTTGGATATACACAGACAGCTACGCTTTTACTTGGACAAAGCTAAAGCTTTCAGAAAGACTGAGCAACTGTTAGTGGCATATGCTGCAGGATCGCAAGGAAAAGCTATTTCAAAGCAGACTATTTCAAAATGGATAGGCCACTGCATTCGTTTCTGCTGTTCACAACATGGCAAATCAGTGCCTAAGGGCATTAGGCCACATTCTACCAGAGTAGCAGCCACTTCAGCAGCCTTCCTTAGAGGAGTACCAACCAAGGACATTTTGGAGGCTGCAACCTGGACTTCAGTGCACACTTTTACAAAGCGCTACCACTTACCTCTTTACTCTAAATCCAGAGCTGGCTTTGCCACTGCAGCTCTGCATGGCCTCTTAGCCAGTCTTAATTCTATTTGGGCCCAGCCACCCAACCTTAGCTTTAGAATTCAACCCAAGTGTAATGACTGCAACAGTGAAACGATGAACATAGTACAGTTGTGTACCTACCATAAATGTAGATGTTCGAGTGTATTCACTGTTGCATTCCAGGTTACCCTCCCCCATCCCCCTTTCATTGCGGGGACTTATCTGTACTTCTCTGTTCTATACAACCTATGTGGTGTATTTGCTTGTAGATGAAGGTTATGTGCATGCTTTTTTATAATCAGAATTTTTTAGCCTACCTTTTAGGGGGCACCTGACTTCTGGGGCAAGAAAAACTAATGGCATCGACTGCATCTTTTATACCCCTGACGCACTGACGTCAGGGAAGAGGCGACAGGAACCGATGCCGGACCAGTATTTTGGAATTCAGGCCGTCTGCGGGTAGCCTGCCAGCAGGATAACCCAAGTGTAATGACTGCAACAGTGAATACACTCGAACATCTACATTTATGGTAGGTACACAGCTATACTTTTTGATGCTAATGTTGAATAACCCCAGTAGAAGCTCTTACAATTCATATTTCCGGCTAACCAGTAGGCAGCCTGTTATGTTATACTGCCCAATGTTCTTGGCCTTCAATAGTGCCTTAAGGATTTTTTCTTTTTTAAACACCTTTCTTGTGTTATCCCTTGTGACATAAGCAAACTTAGTTATATGAGCGTAATCAAACCATATTAACAAGTTCAGATTTACAGACATTCTACATAACATACATTGTTCTATAATCAAACCAACATTACATAAATTAATTCCTGCCTTCTCTTAAACCTCATTCCTCTTCCAAAACATTTTCTGTGTGTATTTTTTCCACAGTTTCCATTTTTTCTATGTAATTTACTCCTGCCATTTTCTAAAGATTCCACACCTTGTGCTTTTATCTCTGTTAAATATGCACTACTTCAAGTATGGTTGGTTTACTCTGTGAATTCCATTTTCTAGTAATTGCTGTTTTGGCAGTTACCAGAACTGAACTTAAGGTCTTATGTACAGGTAATTCAGATCTTGTATCTCAGCTAAAAAAATAAATATTTTCTTTAGTTATACTCATTTGCTCTGACAGTATTCCTGACAGCGCACCCTTTGGGGTATTTCAAAGTCTACCACCTCATTACACTCTGAGAACCTATGTTCCCAGGTACCTCTTTCTTTCCCTAGTATAGCTCCAATATTTGCCATCTACCTGTGGAAAAATTATATTGAGTCTGCTTAGAGTATAAAAGTACATATGCAAACAATTCAGGCAAAAAATCCAAAGTCTGCTAGATTTTGTTGTATAGTTGGAAGCCATCCATATGTCCTCCCATTGTTTATTTCTGAATTGCTTATCTAATTTTTCTTCCCAGTCTCTTCTGACCTGCTCTGATTCTTAGTTATTGTGCAATATTTTATGTGCTGTACCTATTATCCCTGTTTTTAACAGTAGATTCTGTTCTAGATGCAACTAAAAACGTTAGCAGTGCAGGTCTTTCATTTAGGATTCTTCTTTTCCTTCCTCTTTACTTATACTCTGATATCATTCCCTGATAGGGAAGGCAATCTCTAGCCCACAGTGCAGTTGTCTTCTTGGCCTCTTCCCAGTCTGTTACCTTTCCCTGTCTATAATTATTTAATTGAATGCCTTAGTTCCTTTGCCAGCTTCCTCCAGTAAATTCCAGTCCCTCTTGCTTTTCTCTATACCCCAAATTGAAATCATCCCTATCAGCAGAAACTCCTTTCTTCATTCACAAACTGGCTTAGTTCTTAGTATATTTTCTGTTAATTTATTAATATAATATTTTGTATGACCATCCTTATTCTCGTTAAGGATGTCCATACAAAATCCCACTTCAATATTTCTTGAAATACACCTTGTGATTCATCATCGTCTCTTTTCACTTGGAATTCCAGCTTTCTGATTCTCTTGTGTATAAGAGCATTAACTGTGCAGCTCTAAAATATCCCTTCAAATCAGGTAATCCTAAACCTTCTGATTCTATTGGAAGAATCAGCTTATCCTACTTGACTCATGCCCTCTTCCTATTCCAGATAAAATTCTTCAACTCTTTAATTACTGTCCGCAGCTCCTCTTCTAGTCTCCTCTCACATACCCTTAGTTGCCCCTAACAGAATCCTTTTTAACACACACTATTAAATCATTTTGTCTTGCCACCATAAATATAGGTATTGCTAAACCAATTCATGTGTGGGTACATAGTTTACAGCTGTAGCCTTTGTTTTATCTTCATTCATTTTATATCCCTAAAAAACTTGGAACTGTCTCAGGATGTTTCACAACACTAAGATGTCCTTTTGTGTTTCTGTCATGTACAAAATAGTATCATTTGGAAATAGACAACTTTTCTTGAATACCATACAGATTATGTCCTTGAATTTCTGAGTCCCTTATTTTCTTTGCCAATGGTTCGAAGTATAATGCAAATACCAGAGGTGGAAAAGGACACCCCGGCCTGGTTCCTCTGTTCAGATACAACTTATCAGTGAGGAACCCTCCGACTTTGATTTCTGCTTTCGATCCCTCATATATTCTCCTAATTAACCTTATTATTGTATCAGGAACTGCAAATGCTTCCATTGCCCTACTCATAAAATCCCAGCTTACTGTCAAATTCTTTCTTTGAATCAAGACCCACCAACAGCAGTGGTATTTTCTTACATTATGCTTCCCTCTGGATCATCATTGCTCTGTTAATGTCAAATGTTTGCCTCCCCTCCAGAAAACAACATTAATCCAGGTCTATCACTTTTACAATACCTTTGCCACTCTTTGAGCCATTATAGACATAAACACTTCATAATCATGGTTTAAAATTGAAATGGGCCTATATGAAGCTAGATTTGATGGGTCCTTTACCATTTTAGGTATTACAACCAAGGTGTTACAACCACAACAGCTTTTTCCAGGATGTTGGTGCTTCCCCTCCTTTTAAAACACTGTTAAACAAAATCTTCCAAATTTTATCACTTTCTTCCCTCCTGGCTTCTAAACTTCCACTGGAAAAACATCTATTCCTGGAGACTTTCCTGCAGATTAGAATTGCATCACCATTTTGCCTCATCTCCTCCTATCTTAACTGGTAATTGTTGAACCTCTTCTACCTCTAACCTTGGCATATTTAAGTCTTCTGTAAATATTTCCATGTGTGTTATTTCTTTCCCCATTTCCCTGCTTTATACAAATTTTCATTAAATTTCAAATGTATCTCTTAACAGGGTTCACTTTGTAATTTCGAAAGCCCATAATCTCAAGTTTCAAAATACCGATCCCAGAAACTCGAGATTTTGGAATCTCGAAATTACAAAATAAAAAATAAATAAAAATACTAAAAACTGTTTTTGAAGGGGGGCAAGCCCCCCCGCACCTCCACACCCCCTCCAACTTAAATATACCATCTCGGAGAAAAACATTGTTTTTTTTTTTTTTGTTTGTTTTTACCACTTTATAGTTTTGAGATTCCAAAATCTCAATGTTTTGAGATTGATGTATCAAAACTCGAGATTTTGGGCTTTTGAAATTACAAAGTGGACCCCTCTAACATATTTACAAGATCTCTGGTAATTTTTCTTGTTATAGGCTCCCTAAGTATGACAACAACCCTTTCTACTTTCTACTGCTGAAGTCTTTGTGCCAAAAGTTTTTGTTCTCTGGAGTTATCAAAAGTAGTTGCTTAACAGCAATCTTTCTAAGCTTATGCATTTTATCCAGGTACTTCCTTATTTTCTCTTTAGCACTCTTCATTTGTGCCCCTTCTTGTTCTGTAAGGTTCCCCTTGTTTTGTAATACTTAAACCTTTGTCAACCCCTCTAAATAATTATTGTTACTTAACCATATCTTTATTTCTACCCTATTTTTAAACTTCACTTTCATTTTGTCCTACTCACTAACTATAACTTCTGGAGTGCATTATTTGTTCCATAATAACTCCCGAAAAATTTCCACTACCCATTCTTTAAATTTCTCTCTTTTTAACAGGTAGGTGGGGGAAGTGCCCAGTGTTTCATCTTTACTTCATTACTTTGCATTATTTAAAATAATTATTGGCATATGATCTGAAATAGTATTTGGATGTGTGTCAAATTTCTCATTTAAATGCACATGTTCCTGTGAAATATAATATCTAGTATAACCCAGTTATTGTACCTTAGGGAATAATATGTGAATTCTCTTAAGAGATCCTACTACTGAATTCATGTCTTCCATAGCAAGTATTTTCATAAATTTCTTCAGAAAACTACAGTCTTTTTTTTATATTTTCTCTTGTACATCCTTACTGTTGCAAATCAAATTTCATTCCCCACCTGTAAGCAATATTCCCTTCTGAAATGTGATTATTTCTCTCAAACTTTTTTAACCTCCATAGTAGTATTTTTAGGTGGAATATAAATATATACCAGTGTAATCTTCATTCTTTGCTAGTAGCTTCTTACTACCACAAATCTGATATTATTACCCATTTTGTCTCTTGGAGCTCCTCCAGCAATTAATGTAAGCACCCCCTCTTTTCCTTTGTCCCGGATATTCTGCTGAATATCCATCCTGAAGTCCTTTCTTTATCAACTTCATTTGTTCATTTCTTACCAAATTTGTCTCCTGTAGCAATACTATTTGCACTCTGCATTTGTTAATATAATTATTCTTTCCTTTTTGTCTGTATCTGAGACCATTCACATTCCAAGATAATATGGAAAGTGTTGCCATTTTGATAAGTCATTATTCCTACCTATTATGTGTCACAACTTTTTTTAATGTTTATTTCCCGGTTTTGTGATACATGCACTCACTAGTGATTGGCAGGTTAATCCTTTATACTTTTTTTCTTATCGACATTGGAACTTATGTCAAATTTGCAAGACTTAACAGCCACACCCCGAGAGTATTTCATAACCTGTTAACTTAATACAAAATCACAAAACCATATACATCTTCAAATACTGAAGTTTAAACCTCATAATAGGAACAGTTGCCCCAAGTAAACAGCTGGAAATACAGCCCTTAAGTAACCTAAATTGCAGTCATCTATGCTGAGATGCATGTTATTGCATGTGCCTCTACTTACACAAATTTGTGTCTGTTCTTTTTTTATTTTTATTCTCCTCACAGATATGAAAAACAACTTGCATGGTTTCAGAAAACCTTCATTTTTAGCCTTGAAGAAACCATTATTTTACTTCTTTATTGCCCTATTATCAGCTTGTCTCCATGGAAAAATAAGAGAGAAACAAATGCAGTCCTCAGTGGAAGCCTTATAAAGACAAGTAAAACATTTTGTTATATTCAGTGCTCTCTTATTTACTTTTTCAACTTAAAAATAGTTACTAGAACAAGCCAAGGGTCTTAATCCAGACATTCATCTATGCAAAATTAAGAGAAATCATATCAACTTTACATATATTTTAATCTGTGTATTTTGCACCCCATCTCCCACCTCAGCAACCTAAGGTTGCAGCCTGTTAACTTAAACATGCATTTGTCTAGCTTTTCTTCTCTTTTTGCACTGTAGTGCTTATATTTCTTAATATTAAAAAGAAGAAAGAAGGAAAAAGACATATGTTACTTTAATGTTTTTATCACATACAAAAAAAACTAAAATGCTTTACTATAAAATGTGCAATTTATATCATGAAAAGGTTCATGGAAATACTGTTGAGAACAGAGATCATTTTATTTAGTTACATTTTTCTTTCTTCTTCCACTCTCCTCGGTGTTCTGCACATTAATGACATGAAGACAGGTAAATTGCGCTCCCCTCGATGCCCTTCCACACACTAATGACTAGGGTTACCACCTGTCCCACTTTGCGAGGGACAGTCCCTCTTTGGGCAGTTGTGTCCTGACAAAAAATTGAAAAAATGCTAAATGTCCTGAGATTTTAGGACAAAATTATTTCCTATATTGTATGTAATAGTTGCATGAAACAGTTATTCTGTAGCTAAAATACCAAAATGTTATAAGAAACGGAATAAGCAACTAAAATGCTACAAGAATAAGCTTTTATTTAGACAAAAAATTTAAGTTCTAACCTTTGTACTGACCGTGGGTGTGTTTCGGCCTGTAAAATCTGATGTTTGTACCAAAAATGTCCCACTTTGGCCATTTGAAAAGGTGGCAACCCTACTAATGACATGAAGACAGGTGAATGCCTTTCAGTCCCCCACAAGTTTAACAAAGTCAACAAAAGTCCACTTTTTCTTATATGGCCATATTTCACAAATGCAATTGATACTTTGGAGTCTCACACTTTTGTGTAATTTCTGTGTTGCTGGTCGTCTTCTTGTTCATCCCAATCTCCCATCTCCAGATTCCAGTTAATTTCCAAGGTACTGTAAATTCTTCTAGTCCACTCCTGTGCATTTCTCTGTTTCTCAAGCATTTTCTTTTAGAACAGTGGAAAAGTTTTCCCTAGCAAAGTTTCCCCATATGCTTTATTATCTGAAGAATGAGAAGTAGAGTCCCCTTCTGCTTGATGGCTCAGATTTTGTGGACCAACTTTTGTATTTCCTTCTTTGTCTGTTCTGCATCAAAAAATGACTTTGATCGTTCAGGAAAAATATTCTGAAGATAGCTGGATACAGGAGCCTGAATTTGACAACTGCCTCTCAACAGTCTCTGATTGCTGGAATAAGTGTTTCTGTTTTGCCTGGTGTACAGTGAGTAATCATTTTCCATAAACACTACACTGCCTCTAACTTTTAATACATTGCCATTTTGCCACACTTTTGTCAGAGTCAACTCTTTTTGCTTGTAAGTTTGCATCTTCACTAATACAAGTCTTGGATTCTTTCTGATGGCCATATTTGGAGTGCACACATGGTGCGCCCCTTCAATTAACAGTTCCTTCTGTGGAATACCAGTCCATGTACTTATTTTGTGCCTTCATAAAATTACTACAGTCTGTTTTTTCTAGTTTCCCTGATAAAGCAGAAAATAGGGTTTCCCCTACATGCTGTGTCCATAATTTTGCCTTTTTTGAAACATTTCTTCTTGAACAGTCTCCCAGACAAGAAGCCTTGTCTTCATTTCAGTATCTTATGTTTATAGTTTATCACCTCATCTGAATGTCTGTTTAAAGCTTCATTAATTTTTCCTGCCTTTTATTGTTTGAGTTGACATACTACTACTGTGTTTTGTTTTAATCATCTCTAGCACATTGACTTATTTTTTCCTCTAGTTTACTGGATGCCATGTCTTGCACCAAAGATTGGTCTTAAACTACTTTTTTGCTGAACATTTTCTGTTTTCACACTGGGAGAATTGAAGTTAAGATGTTAGTGTGTAGCCATCTTAGAAAAGTCAAGAATTTGTTCTTAAGAGAATTTTTTTTTGGGGTGGGGGTCGGGTAGGTCTGGGTATATAATCTGAGAATATTGGAAGGGAAAGGGGATTGAAGTTGGATTTGATTTTGTTTGCTAATAAATTGGCTATGTCTTCTGGAACGGAGCATGTGATATAATTTACCATTATCTCTGTGCAGTTGTGGGCATTATTTATGAAATTTCAAGCACAGGTAAAGAAGGCTTTGTGTTTCTTTCATCTGGGAGTCTGTTTTTACCGCATATCTGGCTTTGGTGGATTGGATCAGGAGATGGGAGGTTTTTTTTGTAGTTTAGCAAGGATATTTTAAGCTTTTTGAGAGATTTATTTTTGCCCCATATTGGTATGGACCAAGTCCAGGATTTTATCTCCTAGACTGGGATGTGGACTAAGTGGTCCAGGGAGTTTATATTTATGAAGTCCAATCAGTAAAAACAAAATCAAAGCTCCTGCAAAGCTAGAACTTCCACTGAGTGACCTCCCAAACCTCTTGTATCAGAGGCACATGGGATATATGCAAATGAGATTAGTTTCATTCCCTTGTGCTGATTAAGCACTGGTATATGTTCTGGCTCCCCCATGACAATGAATTGGATTAACTTTTTTTTGTAATGAATGTATGAGTGTAGGAATCATTTTGTACGGCGGAAAATGCACTAAGGGAGGAAAAAAGTATTTAGTGCGTAATTACTACCCTCTATCTAGTCAGTCTCAGACTTTCATTTCTAGAGAGCATTTTTGTGTACTCTCTGCCCTCCCCATATATTTTTAAATGCCTTAGGAATTCTTCTGTTTATGTTGCTAGTAAATTGTTTGTATAGACTTGAAGCCACAAACTGACTTTGCTTCCTTTCATTACAGCAATTTTTTTCTCTTTCTTTACAGAGAATTTCAGTTTAAACATCCAAAGCGCTCTGTTACTCTCAGCATGAGGAAGACTGGAGCTATGAAGAAAGGTGGATTTTTTTCTGCAGAATTTCTGAAAATTTTTATTCCATCTCTGCTTATTTCTCACATCTTGACTCTAGGACTGGGGTAAGTTTGCTTTTGGTTTGTAAATGAAATGTTCTTTGTAATAAATAGGGTTGCCACCTTTTAAGCGGGCCAAAGTGGGACATGGGGGTGTGGCCAATATGACACTGGCCACATCCTCTATCATGACGCCACCACCTGAGCGGTGAATGAGATGCTGTTATGGGTACAAGACCGTATGACTGATGGCTGCTGGAGTGGCTGGTTGGCCGGCTGCTGGAGTGGCTGGTTGGCCGGCTGCTGGAGTGGCTGGTTGGCCGGCTGCTGGAGTGGCTAGCTGGCTGGCTGGCTGCTGAAGTGGCTAGCTGATTGGTAGGAGTAGCAGCTGGATGGATGGTTTGATGGATGGATGGCTGGTTGGATGAATGGCTGGCTGGCTGGTTGGATGAATGGCTGGCTGGCTGGTTGGATGAATGGGTGGCTGGCTGGTTGGGTGAATGGATGTTTGGCTAGCTGGCTGGACGAACGGATGGATTGCTGGCTGATTAGAAAAAAACGAAAGCAAATCTCGGTCATTTTTTTAGCGGTTGTAGAATCGTTTAAAACAAAGCACTCCTACAGCCGCCATCTTTGCAGGGCTCTTCCTGCCTCAATCCCCACCTCTTTCATAAATTGCGACATGAATTAAAGCACCCAGACCTAACAGTCAGCAGCTTTGCCTGCAGGTCCGGGTTGGTGACGTCACTGAATTGCCGTGGAAAAGCCGGAAGTAATTGCGGCTTTTTCATGGCAATTCAGTGCGATTGAAAAGCAGGACTTTTCAGGTCCCACTGCACAGCTGGCAACGGGATGAGGCAGCTCAACCCATGAGTGTCCCACTGACAATGGGATGGGTGGCAACCTTAGTAATAATCATTTCTGATCTCAGAAATATTGCAGTAGTGTGATACCTTATCCTGTAAAGTTTTACTTTCGAGATTTAAATGTAGATGACAGTGTGATAGTTTAATGTCAAAAAATAAAAACTGAGTGGAATAATCAAAAGGTTGGTGCAAACCCAGTTTTCTCTGCTTTGCTTTGTGAAAGCATAGTTTAAACCATAAGAGAAATGCGAAATGTAAGGTACATGTTGACAGGATGAGATGTCATGTCTTTCGTTTCCATGAAGTTGATAGCTTTTATTTGGGAGGAAGAAAGGGGGGTAGATGTTCCAGCATGCCACTAATGTAACAATTCCTGTGTTTTTCTGTCAGGATATCTAGTACAGTATTAGTAAAAAAATAAATACTAGTTTGGAAAGCAGTCTAGTAGCTTAAGTCACTAGCAGTTGCTCTTCATACAGCTGAAAATAAGTACATAACTGTCTACTTTTTAGTAGAAAAACTTGCTTTTCTAACTCTCAGATTGGTAGAGTTTTATGAGTGCTGTATACATGCACTTATTCAGTGAGCAGGTTTTCATTTAGAAAACAGATGGCAACATTGTAATTATTTTGACTGGTAAAGTGAGTGAATTAAATTCTGTATTTCTTTAGGCTGTTTTATTTAGCTAACATTGCAGTGAGGATGACTTGTACTGAACAAGCCTATAGAACCACACATTAAAACGGTCATGGAGGACCTTCCTAGTCAGGTCTATGATTGGGTGTATACTGTGTTCCATTTCATTTTATCATTTTTTTTAAAGCTGCCATGCCGAGGGGTATGCACACCTTTTACCCACACATGCCATGTGCTGCATTATAAGAGTAGGTCTGACCATGAGCCATTGATTTCTTTGCTGCCGCTCCCACAGTTTGGACGTTTATCTTGACACATTAATGATAAAGTTCCTTTGTCTGAGGACTAAACATCACCTTCTAAGTGGCTCTGTGGCCTACATTTAATAAGCCAAGACCTGCACTGACTGTGTGTAGGAAAGGAGCACTGAATGTTAACAGTTCAGTCTAGCCACCAGCAAACCTTATGAGAAGAAACTTCTGGCCTGTCTCAATACTGAGCAGATAGTAGTGGTTTGAAGGCTGTTTGTGCTGGGAGCAGTGGATCCTGCTTACACCACTGTTTCTATGTTGGAACACCTTTCAAAGGACTGACAATCGGGTGGTAGGCCTTAGTTAAGCCTGTCTAGACCAGACTCCATTTTAGAAATGGCTGGTCCAGTCTGTGCAAGTGTTGAGCTCATCATTGAATAGTGAAGGGTCATGTTTGTGCCTGTCTTCCCTTCAGCAGATGACAAGGGGCCAAGAAAAAGTGCACATCTGTTTCCGATTAGTGGAGGATGCCCCACAAGATAGGTGCTACCCATCCCCATTTGATATTGCTAGTGTATACTTGCCAACTCTCCAGATCTGGGAAGTTATTTAGTCACCTACCTGTGGGATAATTAAGGTGAGCACTCTAGCAGGGTGTTCCCTATGCCCAGCAGAATTTTAATGGCCCAAGTTGCAGGGTTCACCTGTAAATCAAAAGAAATGTTTGGATTACTCACCAGCATTGAGTTTAGTTTTTCATGACAAACCTGCATAGGCCAGTGTTGGTCTTGCACAGTTATTAATGATGTGTAGTGCATGAGATTCTCGCTTAAAGAACATTGACATGTGCCCAAATCAGTTATTTTTTTTCTATGCTTTGCAATTGTAATTCACTTGACAGCATTGTTTTGATTCATGAGTGGGTTATTGGTTTTAAGGCTTGGTATTCTTAGCTGATTTTGAAGAAAGACATTGTTTTATCAGCATCTTTTAGTTATTTCAACCACTTTACTTTATTCATTTACATCCATTCGTAAATATGTTTGTAATAGATTGGCACAAAGGATTGATATTTTTTCATCTGGAGAGAAAACATTATTTAGAAAACTGAGATTTACAGGAAGTGAAATAAAGCAACCAAGCTTTGAAGAAAAAAAGTTGCAAAAGCTAAAGAAGCTGTTCAATAAGAAAATTTTCAGAAGAAGCAGTTTTTGAGTCTAGTACATCCAGAATGGAAGATGAACTTAGGGGCATGCATCTGAAAAGAAGGTTTTTCAGAAGAAATAAAAGGCAAGTCCACAATTGTTTTGTTTTTTTTTCTCCCCTCAGAAAAGGCATCTTAGACAACTCCCATTGCAAGGTTAACATAGCCAGTCAAAAAGATCACCAAAAAAGACTGAATATTTTAAACGTTTTGCCATAGAAGAACCATACTTCATGGCAAGTGTGTATCAAAAACCTGTAAGTGTAATTTTATATGTTGAGCCTTTTGTAGCACATCCTGACCCAAAATGTGTGATCTGGAAAATGCCCAAGTGTTTTCTTCACAGGTGTTTGCAGGGGACCTGATACTGATGACTTACATTAGCACCTATACTGCCTGCTCCGCAGATTCATGCCTTTATTTACTTGACATTCTCCCAAGAATTATTTTAATGTCATGAGGGAAGTTAAGTTTGAGTAGCATTCTTTTCAGTTAAAACCTTCATTACAACTGTAGACCCATTGCAGGTTTACTGAAGACGCTGCCCTTGTTTAACCATCACCAGTACCTGCATCAGGTTCTCAAGGGAAAAATAAAAAGAAAGTGTTTCCATTCTTCTTTATTCTATTTTTTTTTTGTGATGAGGAAGAAGACTTCTATCTCAGCCATAGCCAGTCCCCTATAGCTTAATATTGTGATCATGATGACATTTCGTCAAAAACACCACATTTCCCATTATTTGAGTGTTACTTGTGGGAAGACAGTTCACTTTGTGAATTAATTGTTGAAATGACCTGTAGAAGATCCAGTCTGTCCTAAGAAAGGAAACTCTTGAGAGAAAAAGCTGCAAGAGATCAATTTAACTAAACTTTCACTTTTGAACACCTTTCAGGAAGTTTCATATGTCACTTACCAGTTCTGCCACCCAACCAGCATTTCCCAAGGAAACAGGCTAAATAGATCTCTTTCTGAAAGTCTGCATGTTTGTTTCATAATATAAAAGAAGAGTTGACTATATCAGAACTTTAGAGATAATTTTGTCACTGTTTAATAGCTTGCAGTCAGTATGTCTGTCCTTGATATTGCAGAATCTCTGCCATAAGGCCTTACACCTACAAGTTTACTGAGAATTTTGTCATTGTTTAATAGCCTGTGGTTACTACATCTGACTTCAATATTGCAGAAACTCTGCCATAAGGCCCTGCACCTACAGGTTTACTAAGAATTTTGTCACTGTTTTTAATAGCCTGTGGTCACTACATCTGACCTTGGTATTGCAGAATTTCTGCCATAAGGCCCTACACTTACAAGTTTACTGAGGATTTTGTTACTGTAAGCATATTTTTCGTTAAGAACCTTACTGCATATTAACTTTAATCACTTAAGTACATAGCACCAAGTAACAAAGATATTGGCTGAGAACCAACACTAAAAAAAACAAACTGCGAAATAGGCAGGATACAAACACGGACTTCAAGTCTTGTAATATATGTGACAAAAAGCGCTTAATCTTTTATCCAATAAACTGGGCTGCCGTATTTGTATCCTGCCTATTCCACAGTTTGTATTTTCAGTTAAATACATGCCTGGTCTGTGATTGCAATTCTCTGTGAAATAGTCCTTGCACTCTAAGGACCTCTTACTAAGCTAGATCCCTTTTGATTGACCAGTAGACTGTACTATATATGCCAGTTGTTTTGTCTCAAGAAATGACAACCTGTTATACTTGTATCTCTTTAATTGCTTTGTTCTGGCTATAAACTGATTGATCTCCATTATAAATTGACCTGAGAGTGGGAAGCCCACTCAGCTTTCCTTTGCTCCCCTACCCTACCCCCTTTTCCCACTCACCCCCGCTTGCTCTAATATTATACTTCCTACATACATATTTCACTTGTGACTCTTATTCCAGAACCCTCCCCAATAACTGTACTACTTCTGTACATACTCTTCTGTTTCTTGCTTCCAACTTCCCTCTCTGTATTTAATTTCTAGCACCATTCCCAACTGTCTTTCTCCCTCCCATGCTGCTTTGCACTGTATCCATTTATAATCACAACCCTCTCTAACAGTACCCATCTATTACACACTGTATCTTTTTCTTTTCCCAAATAAACTCTATTTTTTTTCTTACTTTGACTACATTATTGCACTCTAGCCTTTAATACTTCTCTATTCCTTACATTCCAGAGAAGATGCCAGGACATCCTACCTCTCTTTTTATAGAAAATACTTCTCTCCATACCTATCCTCTTCCAGCTTTCAGAATCCTGAATCTCCTACTGTCTTGCAACTTTTTTTGTTTTCTCCTTCATTGCTACCTTCCCACTACCTGACATCTATAAAATATAGATTCATGTACTTAATTATGCTACTCTTCAGCTTATGCTCCATTCTTCTGCTCCTACTGTGCCATCTTTCATCCTACCACGACTTAATATATAGCAACATCTATCCAACTCTGTCCCAACCACCGTTCCATAGTTCCTCTTTACACTTTCCAATCATTGTGCGAAACCTGTGTAATATTGCCCCTCATCTTTATCCAAATATAGGCTGATTAATTGCACTTCAGCTCAAAACAAAACAAAATTGAATGCAAGAATCCTCTCCAAAAAAACAAGTATGCATAATTCCACAATATACTAAAGTCCTTCTATGAGGAGATATGCACCCTAATCCTGAACACAAAGATAAATGTTCTTCATGTTTCACTGTTGCAGTGCTGACTTATGGGATTTCCTGCTTCGAAAACCCTTAGTGAGCTCGACTACCAGAGTAAAAAAATCCCTCCTCCTAAGGCTGGCGGACGCTGTACCCTGATGTCGGTATGTTTGTTTATAAATAGAGCCAGCCAATGCTATGACATCAGTCTTTCTTGCTGTCTGAGCCCAAAGCAGTAGTGAGTGTGTCTGTTGGTCCACACCGGAGTGAGAAATCTTCTAAAAGTTAAGTACCTCATTGGGAAACTATTTTTTTTTTCATTTATCCCAGATAAAATTAACAGCTGTCTCTGCTGTGGAAAACAAATCTCACACAGAGACTTTTCATACTTTTATGTCTCATGCTTAGGTCCAAGCCACAACATCACTAATTGCAGTCAGTGCAGCCATTTCAATACCAGAACTGTAAGGTGTAGGGCCGAAATTTTGTCTAAGCACCTTAGTCAGCAACCCACATCCCATCAAGTGATGGAATCCATTGGTCATTCCGAGATTGAACTATCCAAGTGTAAGAAGAAAAAAAGACCCAAACTTAGGGCCTTGGATGACACCGTTTCACCATCCGCTGGTCCACCCAAGGCTTATCATTGCTGAGGAAGGTGAGGTAATTTTGCAGCCATCTTCTGCAAGTAGGACAGTGGCACAGGCCTCTGTCTAGACCCTTTTGGTGTCTATGACATGCTATCGGGTCCCTCTGCTTCAGCACAGGCCTTGAATGTTCTTCATGTTTCACTGTTGCAGTCATTACATTTGGGTAATCTACTGGCAGGTTGCCCTCAGTCAACCTGATTAACAAAGTCTTGGGTCCTGCATTGGTTGCTGTCCCTTCTTCCATGACGTCAGGTCATTAGGGGTATAAAATATGCAGTCGACACCATTACATCAGTTTTTCCTGCCGTGCGGTGCCGAAGCAGTTTGCAAGTGCCAGTCGGCCGACTCCTGAAATTTTAATTTTTGAGTTTCAGAACCAAAGTCTTCAACTTAAAGCTAAGTAGCCCGTTGGGGAAACTTTTTCTTGCTCCTTACCGATGTCAGTAAAAGTTAATAATTGCATTACTAGTGGAAAATAGATTTACAGGATTTAATGCATTCTGCTGAACAAGTTAGAAAACATACTTTGCAATGTGGTTTTGATTCTTTAGAGGCCTCTTGCAGGGCTGCTGTTACTGGGTCTGTGCTTAGAAGGGATGCTTGGCTTAAGGAGCAATCTTTGCCTGATCATGTTAAAGCTAAATTGTTGGATGCTCCTTTAAATCAAGACCGCCTGTTTGGCAACAAGGCTGAAGAAGTTCTTAAAAAGATGGAAGATAAAGTTAAATCTATGCAAACTGTTAAAGATTTTTTAAAAGTCCAACCTCCAAGATTTAGTAGGCACTGGCCTACTAATAATTGGTCCTTTCCAGTCCCTTCCAGGTCCTCTCAAGCTAAACCCAGACACAGCAAAAACCCTAGGTTTCAGTCCCAGGGGACTCTCAGAACTAAGCAGTGGGGGTCCTCCACTTCCAAATCTGGAAATAACAAGACACCCCCTATGGTAAACCGTCTCGATGACTTCCTTTTAAAATTCCCAAGCACATAGCTTTTGACCGCCTCTTTGGGGGGAAAGATTGCTCTTCACGCAAAGAACTGGGAACTCATAACCCAGGACAAATGGGTTTTAAATATAATGTCCCAGGGATACAGATTTCATTTCCACATGTTGCCAACACCAAAAGGGTGGCCAGACCTGCCCCCAAATCAGTGGGCAGAGGCTCAAAAACAAGTACTTTCTCTCTTAAGCATGTGGGCTATTCAACTGGTACCAGAAGAGGAAAAGGGACAAGATTTCTACTCCAAGCTTTTTCTGGTACCCAGAAAAGACAAATCATGGCATCCAATCCTGGACCTGTCTTCTCTAAACACTTCTCTGGAGATTCCAAAATTCAAGATGCTGACTCTTCACCAATTACTTCCTATGCTAGGCAAAAACTCCTGGTTGGCAAATCTAGATTTAAAAGAAGCATACCTGCACATCCCAATCAGGGAATCTTGCAGAAGATAACTACACTTCAAAGCAGGCTACTCGCATTATTAATTCTCTGCACTGCCCTTTGGCTTGTCTACTGCACCCAGGGTATTCACAAAGTGCCTGACCCCAGTTATTGCATTTTGCAGGCAAAGAAATATTCAGATATAGCCATACCTGGACAATTGTCTAATTCAGGCAGAAAACCAAGGCATACTTTTTAAATCATCTGGCATTTGTAAAAAGGATTCTAACTTGTTTGGGGTACACCATAAATGAAAAGAAATAACAACTGGTACCCTGTCAACAAATTACATTCCTGGGTGCAAGCTTGAATACAACTGCCCAGATGGCTTTCCTCATGCCAGAAAAGCAAATTAATTTGGTAACTTACTTCAAACAAGTGGCCACAAAAGCCCTGCTATCTGCAAGACAAATACTGCAAGCCTTGGAGTTCATGGCCTCCTGTATTCTTCTAATTCCATATGCAAGACTGCATATGAAAAAAACTACAGTGGTATCTAAAAAGTCTATGGAGTCAACATTATCACAGCCTGGAAACAATGATTCCTATCATACCTTGCCTACGCCTGGAGTTCCTATGGTGGGCAGAGGCCTGCCACCAAAACAAGGGACTACCATTCACACTACCTCTGCCGCCCAAATCCTAACTACAGATGCATCAGACTATGCATGGGGAGCTCACCTGGCAGGGAAGTGCATTCATGGCAAAAGGAACCCAAATCAAATGCACCTACATATTAATCAAAAAGAAATGTTAGCTGTACAGAATGCTCTGACAGCCTTCAAGGACTACATTCTTCCAGGACAACTAATGGTAAAGACAGACAACAATGCTGTTATGTGGTACATAAGCAGGGGGGGGGTACACATTCCTACCCCTTTTGCAGACTAGCTATGGCATTGTGGAACACAGCCTTAAGCTACCAAGTGCACCTACAAGCTCAATTCCTGCCAGGAAAATTGAATACACTAGCAGACGGACTAAGCAGAAACCTCATGGACCCACATGAGTGGAAACTGGAACCAAGGATTTTCAACATGATGACAAGCGAATGGGGGAGCCCATACCTAGATCTGTTTGCCTCCACCCCCAGAACTACCAGTTGGACAAGTTTTGCACAAGGACTCCCCACAAACAAGCCTGGAAAGTGGATGCTCTGTCCTTCAGTCTATGCCCCCCCCCCCTCACTGCCTCTGCTCTCCAAGGTTCTACTAAAAGTCAGACAGGACAAACCAAGGATGATCTTGATTGTTCCAGACTGGCTGCACCAACACTGGTACCCCCTCCTGCGCAGTGTGTCGCAGTTATCTCCATGGCACCTGCTTCAGACCCCTTCCCTGCTGTCTCAGCAGGAGAACCAAATTCGGCACCCCCAGCTTCCATCATTGAACCTTGTAGCCTGGCTAATCACTTAAATTCACCCTATCATCCCTCAGCAAACCTGTGATGGATGTCATCTTGGAGGCAAGGAGACCTAGTACTAGAAAATCTTATGCTGACAAATGGAAAAGATTCTGTGCCTGGAACCAGTCTCTAGGGATGGTGCACCGCAGTGCCCAGTTTACCTCAGATTTTGCAATACTTAACTGAGATGCTTCACAAGGGCCTGTCTTTTTCCTCCATTAAAATCCACGCCTTGGCTATTTCAGCTCATTATAACACAGAACCTCCCCTCTTCTCTTATCCTCTGCTCAAACAGTATCTCAGAGGGGCAAAAAACTTGAGACCACCCAGGAGAGCTTCAACTCCTGCCTGGAACCTTAACTTTGTTTAGGAGAAAGTCACTCTACCTCCTTTCGAGCCAGCTGCTACTGCAGATTTAAAATTTCTTTCTTGGAAAACAGTCTTCTTTTTAGCAATCACTTCAGCTAGAAGGATATCTGAATTACAGGCCCTTATGGCAGTGGAGCCTTTCATCATCTTTCATGCGGACAGGGTATCTCTCAGGATCAATCCATCCTTCATGCCCAAGGTGGTTTCCAGTGTGGCTCTTAATCAGTCCATTCATTTGCCAACCTTCTTTCCCAATCCACAGAACAAAGGGGAATGGATTCTGCATTCCTTGGATGTGCACAGAGAACTTAGATTCTACTTGGACAGGACTAAGCCTCAAAGAAAATCTGAACAACTGCTGGTAGCATTTGCTGCAGGGGCAGAGGGGAAGGCTATTTCAAAACCATTTCTAAATTGATAAGCCATTGCATTCATTTGTGCTATAAGCACCATGGAAAACCTATCCCCAGGGGATCAGATCTCACTCCACCAGGGCTGCATCTACTTCTGCAGCCTTTCTCAGAGGTGTTCCTACCAGGGACATCCTAGAAGCTGCTACCTGGAGCTCTGTACATACTTTCACCAAGCATTATCATGTACCAATTTTCTCTATATCCAGAGCTGGCTTTGCCACTGCTGTCTTGCAGGGCCTTATAGCTGGTCCTAATGCTGTATAAACTCCTCCTCCCAGCCATAGTTTTGGGAATCTACCCAAATGTAATGACTGCAACAGTGAAACACAAGAACATAGTACAGTTGTGTACACCTACCATAAATGTAGATATTCGAGTGTATTCACTGTTGTAGTCCTGGTTACCCTCCCTCCAGCCCCCTAACTTTTTCTGACTATACCTCTACTTTCTTTTACTATGCTTAAAAGCCTTTTTGGTGTATTTGCTTTTTGTTGGAGGTATACCTTTGTGTTTTTATGTTTATTTGCTCCCCATTGGGGGGCACCTGACATCTGGGGCAAGAAAAACTGATGTAATGGCATCGGCTGCATGTTTTATACCCCTGACGACCTGACGTCATGGAAGAAGGGATAGCAACCGATGCAGGACCCAAGACTTTGTTAATCAGGCCGACTGAGGGCAACCTGCCAGCAGATTACCCAAATGTAATGACTGCAACAGTGAATGCACTCAAACATCTACATTTATGGTAAGTGTACACAATTGTACTTTTTTGGTTCGTCAATCAGGTCGAGTCACTATGCAGGGTTTAGCTTCCAGCGAATGATCCACAAATGATGATGCTCCCCTAGGGCATCCGCCAGCAACCATTTCTTCTGTTCAAGAGAATAGTGTCACAGTAGCGCAGACACATAGGACCAAGACAAAAGCTACACCCAAGAAGAGCTCAACCTCAGGACCTATGTGTAGGCCGGTTTACTATTGAAAATGCGAACGGCACTTGGGCGACAGTCGGATAGTCGAACGTATAAGGTCGTAAACAAGGATGTTGAAGACAAAATAATCAATCTAGGAACGGTTTTAACATGGGTCGAGGTAGGTGTTCAGTATTATTCCCTACTACAAACATCTTCCCTACCTCGACCCATGTTAAAACCATTCCTAGATTGATTATTATGTCTTCGACATCCGTGTTTACGACCTTATACATTCGACTATCCGACTGTCGCCCAAGTGCCGTTCGCATTTTCAATAGTAAACCGTCTAGGCCTACCAGCTCCCAGTACCCTGGATACCAACAGGACTTAGACTGGATGAGGATCTTATTTCTCTGGTCAGAGGTAGGCAGTTTTCCTCCAAATATTCAGCAGGAAAACGGGAGAGTGATCCTACTCCTGAGCCTCTTTCAGAACATCCTGATTTAGATGAGGACTCTGATCAGGAGGACTCCTGGAAGATGAACCTCTTCTTACATCCTTTGAGGATCCTGACTCAGAAGAGGTTTTACCTTCACCTTCTGAAGACATCACCTTTGGGGACATTCTGCATGCCATGAGAACATTTTTCCAGTAACAGAGCCAGAAATGTCCCCAATTACACAATATACTAAAATCCTTCTAGGAGTAGATATACACCCTAATCCTGGCCCCACCTGTCACAATGAACACAAAGATAATTCTCCCCCACATACTTCTATAACCCAGCAACAGCCATCCTCAATACTGGTGCTGTAATTTTTGTTGCAATAAGTGTTAGAAGTATAAGAAGTAAGACTTCAAAACATCATGCCTAGATTACCCAGCATAAGCCTGATGTTCTTGCTGTAACTGAAACTTGGCTTAAACCCAGCATAAACGATTCCATAGTTATACCTCCTGGCTGTATAATATTATCTATATTTACTGCATAAACAGGAAAGGTGGTGGTATTGCTTTAATATTTCCCAGTACCTACCACATTTCTCCTTACAGCAAACCAACACCAAAATTCAGTTCAGCAGAGCTTATTGCTTTCTTCAAAATAAACAGTTATAAACAAATATGTGTTATTGCCATTTATATCCCTTCTGGCAACAATACTATACTGGAAGATATTCTACATTGGATATCCATAGCATTTCCACAAGAAAAAACATTTACTAGGTGATGTGAATGTCAGTTGGTTGTACATAATTGCAAATTCCCCTACATCTAGCATGAACATGTATGGTTTCACGGAAGTTATTAATAGCCCCACACATTATACTAAGACATCATATTGTCTATTAGACTGGATCTTAGTATCAGACCCTAGCAAATGCTCTATCACAGGCATAATGTCACTCGGTGATCATCTCCCAATATGTAAGATTAGACATCTGACACATCCAGTTAAGCAGCATATTTATAAAATAACATGTAACCTTTACAAGTTAAACCCAGAAATGTTCATTACTACACCTTCATCTATTAACTAGAACTTCCCTAAAAATCCTCCCCTTACACAATGCTGTAATTGAATTCAGTACAACTTTTCTAAATATCCAAAATAACCTTGCATCTCCTATAAGGAAGAGAATGAAAACAACGCAATTTGGCTATCCAAAAAGATTAGAATGCCAATTCAAGATAGAGAAAAAAGCATGGAAAGAACGACAAAACTATGAAGCATCTCTGTCTTGAAAACTTCAAAATGCTTCACAGTCATACTAAAAAGCAAATAAATGAAGACAAAAAAACTATATTATATTAACTTTCCGAATAATACTAAACATGACTAAACAATTTTGGACATCCATTAAAGAAGTCTTACATCCCGGCCAAAATTCAACCCAAACCCCTCCTGATAAGTCACCATGCAAAATTGTAATACAGTTCATCTCCTATTTTATAGTTAATATAGCATCTCTAAGGATTCCTCAACATCTAATCCTAACCCTGCCCAGCAGCCACATACCACCACATCCACTTTCACCTTCAAACCTGTGCCCACATCCTATGTAAAACTACTGTTACACTTAAACTGTGCTTTTCTTCAGTTGACCTTCCAAATGAGTACATAAAAAATAGCAGCTAGTAACATTGTCTGTCCTGTTTCAATCCTTATATACTGGTAGTCGCAGGAATCCCACTTTCCTTTCTCTCTCTCTGGAAAAAGTCACACATTATCCCTCTGCACATAGTAGGAAATTCAAGAGACATTAATAACTTTAGACCTATAGAAGTCTTCTCTTCCCTTGCCAAAGTACTTGAAAAATATATCCAGAAACAGTTGCTAGACTATCTCTTGCAGGAAGAATTCTTATCTCTGACACAACATGGCTTCCTTCCTTCCCATAGTACTAGCACTGCCCTTCTAATCTATATAGATACTGTCGGTAAAGCTATAGATAACGTCAAACTACTCTCTCCCTTGTTTCTAGACTTGTCTAAAGCATTCGACACAGTCTGTCATAGCAAACGTCTACTTCAGATGTCTTCACTAGGCCTCTGTCAGCCCACCCTTCTGTGGTTCAAAAGCTACCTGTCCAATAAGTATCGGTCAGTAAAATGGCACTCCACCCTCTCTCCTTACCTTCCAGTCACCACCAGTGTACCACAAGGCTCTATCCTTGGTCCCCTCCTCCTTAACATTTTCACCAACACCCTCTGTACTTCCACACAGTAGGCCACCCTAATACAATACGCAGATGATTCCACTCTCATTTGCATATCTGACAATATGGTACACCTCCAAAAAATTACTCGGGGAAGCTTTAACAGCCACTGAAACATGGCTTTGTAACTCACAACTCGTGCTCAACCCAAAAACCACCAAACAAGTACTACTTTTCCCCCCCAAATCCCTCTCTCTTTCAAAAACAAAATAAAGTTGTCTCTCGATAGTACAGCCATTGATGTCACTTTTCATAGCAAACTCTTGGGTGTGATAGTGGATGATAATCTTACATTTGACCTGCTTGTACAAAATTGCATAAGAAAAATTCATGAAAAACTAGGAATGCTTTACAGAGCCAAAAACTTTCTCACTGACTCCACTAAAGCTACACTTGCCACTACTTATCTCCTCTCCACTCGTCTTTATGGTGCTCCCATCCCCTCTAATCTCCAGGCTACTTAAAAATTAAAAAGCTGAACAATGCTGTAACAATATTGCTAAATTTGCACCCCTTTCAGAACCCACCACTGTATAGCACTGAAAAGCCTAAATTGGCTAAAGGTAAATAAGTATCTTTTCTTTCCTTATACTTCCTTACTCTCCCTTCTTCACTTGCATCTTTACTGATGTCTAATTCTCTTCCCTGACTTTCTCTCTAACTGTACCATAAGCCTGTTTTTCCCCTCACCTCATATTGCAATTCCTATTTGTATTAGACTAACTTATCTTTGCTTTCTTTACAAACTCTAAAGTTTCTGTAAATATTAAATGATTGGTTAAAAATTGGTACAAGGTATATGACAATGTTTTTATATTGTGTCTAATTTGTTATAATTATTTAAACTGCAAATGTTTTTATTTTATTTTTGAAGAGCCTAAAATTATTGTTCTTAAAATGTTTTGTAATAATTCAGAGTTTTTCTTCCTGGGCCTCTGCTGAAAATGGGCTTCTACCCAGTCGGACTTTCCCGGTAATCAAACATCAATAAATAAATTTGTTTGTTTGTGTCTTTCGGCTTTTCCTGGTTAGGGGTCGCCACAGTGGAACTCCGGTCCACTAATAATTGGCAGTTGATTTTTACGTACCGGCTTGCCAGGCCTGACGCACAACCTTCAACGAAGGTGCGCCCATTCACGCATGTCTCCACGCAGAAGATGCTGTAGCTGAGAATCGAACCGGACAGCGTCTTACTGTGAGGCGACAATGCTACCGCAGCACCACCACCACACTGGACTAAACGTCAATAAATAAATAAATATCCAAAACAATAGCCAAAAAAATAGTGTTTTCTGGCTACTTTACCTGACAAAGAATCCAGTGTGATGGTTAAAGTGAAAGTCTGTTGCCAAGTCTATTATGCCAAGCTGTAAAGGCTACAGATAAAATGATTGTCGTGGTTCATCAGCAGAAGTTGCATTTTGGACCAAATCCAAGAGACTCTTTCCGAGTGTGTCACTAAAGATCATTTAGAAATGTAACTTCTGTAGCAAATAAATGAGGAGCATTTTGGACCAAATCCAAGAGACTCTTTCCAAGTGTGCCACTAAAGATCATTTAGAAATGTAACTTCTGTAGCAAATAAATGAAGTACTATGTTGAAATGCACCTATGATTTGGTAGTTGCTTATTATTTCTTTATTTGCATTTGTTAACCAGGTAGTATCCGACTGGGTTGAAAAAAAAAAACGTTTTCAGCGGAGACCCGGGAAGAAAAGCTCCACAACAAAAAGAACATTATTAAGGTACAAGCAGTAAACTTAGTTTAAGTAGTATATTGCTAACTATGTAAATGAGCTTAACAAAAATATAGCAAAATATAATAGCAATACTGTTTCAGGCATACAGGAATACCTTTTTTTTTTTTTTTTTTTTGCACAATATGTAGGAGGTACACGAGTCATGTAGCTTTACAAGGTGAGTCACTTTTGAAAGACCAAAATTGGTCATGTAGGTTTACAAGTTAGCTCATCTGAAGAAACAACGATTAATAAAGAAAAGACATAGTGGGATAGCCCTATGTGGGATGAGCACTATTTGGGCTAATGTGTGAGATGAGTAGAAAAATGTCGAGAATATTAGTTGGGAGCAATACAGTGGCATATCCAATTATCATTTAAATAGTCTTTCAGGGTAGTTTTAAATGTGGACAGGTTGAGGTTTTTAGTTATCTGTTAAGGAAGGGTGTTCCAATCTTTGGCTGTTTTAAGGGAAGTAGAGGGAGTCTCCCTGATAGTTGTGAGATTGGGTTACTTTTAGCATTAGTTTGTTGGATGACCTGAGCTTCTTTGAGAGCTTCAGCCACTGCAGTAAATATATGTAGACAGTTATAGTTCAGGGCAGAATCTTACCCTGTAGAAATAAAAACAAGACTTTCAGGGTATTCTTGTTTCTGCAGATTATTTGTTTAGGAAAGCTGCTGATAACATTTTTTTTGGGGCTTAGGGAAAAAGGTGACCTGTTGAGCAGCTTTTTCTGTGAATCCACTAAATAAGTGTCCTAAGAATTTTCCCTCAGCCAAGAAACCCTTTTATAAAAAGCAGACTTTAGAGTAACAATACTATAAACATATGCATCATTTTGTACTGCTGCTTTTCAAAGAAAACCTGATCATTATAGGAGGCATCTGTGACTTGCATACATCTTTCCTCTGCCCCTTCCCTTCTATAACTTGTTTAAGCCACATCTCAACATTTCTAATATCATTGACTTATAACAACATTTCAGACATATAAACCAGGAAGTATTACTTAAGAGCTGAATGGGTACACATGCAATTTCAATTGCAGATTGTCAGAAGGCGTCAGGATGTGACACATATCAGTATTACAGTTCACCTTATTTCAAATCCTCAGTTAACATACATTCATATAAAATAAAACAAATTGAAATACTAGTTTGTTATTGCCATGCAATATGTTCTCTTAACAATTTTCATTCACTCCAACATTTCATAAATTGCTCAGTTCTTGAGTTTCCTTAAACCTCACTCCTCCTTCTGAATGTTATTCTGCATGTATTATTCCAACAATTTCCATTTATTTCTATAAAATTTGCTCATTCCTTTTTCTAAAGATTCCACCTCCAGTTTTTATGTCCTTTACAATATCTAGAACTTCTTTACATTGAGTGTAGATTTTGATTTTCTTGTGATTGATTTTTTTCAGCAAATACAGTTAAACTTGGTAAGGCCTAACTGTGTCTAGGCAATTCATATCTTGTAGCCCAGCTCATAAGAATAATTTCCTTACCAGCCAATTGTTCTCCCAATATTTACAACAAAGTGCTCTGTAGGAAGTTTTTTAAATTATGCCAACTTGTTACATTCCCAAAAAACTCAAGTTACCTATGTCTTCTTCATCACACCTCCTGCATTTCATGTCTACTGGAGGAAAAATTCTTTGAAGTCTAATTGAAGTATAAGAATACCTGTGCAAACACTTGTATACAAAAATCCTAAACCTTTTAGTCAGTGTTATGTACTTGAGAGCTTTACAAATTTCTTCCCATTAGTCCTTTGTAAATTGCTTTTCTTCTGTTCTCTTTCTATTCCCTTTCCCTAATTACCTCTCACCAATTCCTGTAGTAACCATGCGATCTTTTATATACCCTAGTAATTATCCCTTTTTAGCAGTAGCTTCTGTTTTAGTCACCTAAAAACTATACCAGAGTTGGTCTTTCACTTAGCACTCCTCTGTGCCTTACTCATTGCCTGTATTCTGTTATCAGTTCCTGGTAAGGAAGGGAGTCATTAACCTGCTCTCCAGTCATCTGCTTAGCCTGACATCACTGTGTTAACAATGTTTTCCCATGTTATTTGCTCTGAGTATTTTGGTTCCTTTGCTAATTGTCTTCAGTAAATTCCAACCACCTCATCTTGGGTATTTCTTTATGCCTAATTCCTAACATCTTAGTTATTAGAATATTTCTACTACTTTATGAATGTAATGTTCTATATGGTTGTTGTTATTCTCATTGAGGACTTTCATTCAAATTTCTAACCCCCCCCCCCGTTCTGTCATTCTTGTCTACTTTGATTTATAACATTGTGCTTAAGTTATGTATATAAGCCTTATATAGCTCTAAAGTACCCCATCAAATCAGGTAACCCTAAACCACTTTTCTTCTATGGGGAGAATCAGCTTATTCCTCTTTCCCCTCCTAAATAAAATACTTCAGCTTTATTAATTATTCTCCATAGCTTTGCTTCTGGTTGATAAAAATATGCCTGACCTGTGTATAAGACTAAAGGGACTAGAAACATTTTCACTGCTTGTATCTTGCTATCCATATCTATAATCAAGAGCGTTCAGTTGCCCAGTTTTTGTACAGTCTTTTGCTTAGTTTCTCCCTATATATCCTTGACTGCTGTAGCAGAGTCATGTTTAATCTATACACCTAGATAACACCCATCTTGTCATTAATCCTACGTGCAAGTGAGAGTATTGTTGAACCAATTCCTGCATGGATATGTAGACAGCCACCCCTTTGTTTTGTCTTCATTTATTTTATATCCTGAAAAGACTTTGAACAGTGGTGAAAGAAGACATTCCTGTATGGTTCCTCTGTTCAAACAGTTTCTCAGAAAGGAATCCTCTCACTTTAATTCTTGCATCCAACCCTTTATATATTCTTCTTATTTAAGGCAGTATTCTGTCAGGGAGGCTGCCATTGCCCTACTCATAAAATTCCAGATGACTCTTATCAGATGCTTTCTCTGCATCAAGACCTACCAACAGAAGTGGCATATTTTCTTATGCTCTGCTTCCCTTTGGATTATCAGTGTCGTATTAGTGCGATGCTGTTGAAATGAGACTCATTCAGTTAGAGAAATTAGAGCAGTTCAGATACAGAAAATCCCAAATATAGGCAGTTGTTGCACAATAAGTAAATTCACTTTTTCTTGTTATACAGTAAGTCAGCCCACTTGTTATTTCATGTCATACAGTGTAGTCTCCAAATTGCAGGGGGTCTTGACTTACCTCAAGCACTTTTTTGACTTGGGGCATCTTTTTATACCATGACTATTTGAAGAACAGAATTGTGATCATACACTTGCTAGTAAACAACTCCTGGAAAGAGGTTCAGTCTCTTCAACCTCTTTTAAAGCACCCTTCTGCTCTTAGACTTTAAATTCATGATCATCATTCTTGTCGGCCTCATGTTCAGACTGGCTGGTTTTTTGTGTTCTTTTTTTTTTCCCGTTATTTGTAGTTTTGATCTTTTTGGATCAATGTTTTGCCATTTGCTATATTTTTTACTTCAATATTTCAAAGTATGTCCATGCAGATGCATACATACATGCACACAAACACACATATTTGTTTTCTCCGTTCCTCACAATCATCAAGCTTCCCTCAAATAGTATTGAGCGTGTTTATTTCTCCATACTAGGTACTTCAGCACAAACATTAGAGCCAGTAAGGTGGACATTTATCCATGCAGTCATGGAGGTTGTTTATACGCTCAGACAGTTTGTCATTGAAAGCGTGCATTGTACACCTGCTCATCAGACCCCAGAAAAAAAATGGGTGAGGTGTACTCGTGGCTTTCATTTAATTTAACTAAATTTTTCATTTGTGCCTGCTTTTGCTGCCATAGGTTTTAAACTATGGGCCTGATTCATTAACAGCTCCACTAAGTGCTGTTTTCATGTAGGCAGCACAGCACGCCATGCACATAATAGCTTATTTGTAATCACAAAGGGAAACAGCAGACTATGATAATGAAAGCATAAAGAAATGAATTGCATATTAATAAACCAATCCAACATGGTGGAGCTGTTCAGGAAGCTGTAAAGCAATCGTGTACAGAATGCTCACTTTTGCCCTAACTTCAAAACCCTTTGGAATACAAATACATGATTACACTTCGAAAAAAAATATTAAGGGCTGCTGCTCTCATTATCCTGTATATGCAATAGGCCTTGTGTCAAGGTGCTGTGGCTAGACCTCAAGCAAGAATAAGGGTGTTTAGACCCCATTTGACTTATGGACAGCAGGACACAGAAATTGCAGAGCGATACAGGGTGGATAGGGAAACACTAGAACTATGCAACCTCTGCCATCCCCACCTCAGGCCCCAGAGAAATCGTGGAGAACCCATCCTAGTAGAAATAAAGGTATGCGTAGCATTACATATACTAGCTACTGGTACTTTCTAGATCCCCGCAGGGGATATATTTGGGGTATCACAGGCATCAGCCTCTAGAATATTACATCATTTTTAAATGCAATGCTACGACATGCAAGAGATCACATCAATGTCCCACTCAACCCAGAGCAAAGAGCAAGAACCTTGCAGGAGTTTTATGCAATAGCACATTTCTCGGAGGTTTTGGGGGCCATAGATTCCACACTCAGAGAAATAAAAGCATTACCCAATGAACAGGTCAGTACATGAACAGGAAAGGATACTACTTTGTACCCTGTCAGGTTTTCTGTAATGCCCAAGGGATCATCTACAATGTGTGTGTAGGTAACCCAGGTAGTTGTCACGATTCGGACATACAGCACACCTGCGAGCTATACAAAAAGTTTGATGGGGTTACTTTCCACAAGGGTATCTATTGAGGGATGCAGGTTGTGCACTGGTGCCCTTGCTAATGACACTCATGAGAAACCAACACAACCCCACTGAGCAAGGATGCAGTGAGGCCCACACTCAAATTAGAAATACCATGTAATGTGTATTTGGATTGCTCAAATCAAGATTCCAGAGTATTAGACACATCAGGAGGTGCCCTGCAATATGACCAGGCCCCTACGCCCAAATGCTCAGTCTGTGTCATGTTATGCATTATAATTCCCAGGAAACAGCTTCAACAAGGGCAGTAACAGATAGACTCCTCATTTGTATCTGTTGCAACAGCAGCAAAAGATACAGATGAGTTTGATAGAGAAAATAAAATAGCTGCAGATGGTATGGTAGGTAAACAGAGTTTGCACAATATGCACAGTCTTTGGCTAAGGGGGAAAGAATAGCACATGCACTCACTACCTAGGTCAAAGCCTAAAATCCCGGTCACATAGAAATATGTAAACTGATGCCTGTCAAACTCCACAATGTTTACTTAATCATGTAATGGCTAAGTCCTGATAGCATCAGACAGGTACAACCGCAAGGGACACAATTTGTACCTGAAGTAATGACAAGGTAAGTATGGAACCTGTAAGGGAAAAAATTATAAACTGAGTACTCTCATGTTGAAATACGTACATGTCCCTAAGTAGAGCATTTGTCTAAGGTGTACAGTTATGTCTGTTATAGCTTGTATGACTGATGTTTGTAATATGCAGCTATATATTTTACTCAGTACTGTGCATCAAGCATTTCACTTGACCAGAGGAATTTAAACCATGGAACAAGTCAATGATATAATTTGCACAGTTATAGCAATAAGCAAGACTGAAATACCTACTGCTTTAACTGCATTACTTACAATAGTAACTAAAATACATTGAGATTCAACAGTTGTAGAACCAGTCATTCACAATTAAGTAGGAACAAGAAATCAAAACATTTTATTTTGCAATACATATTCATAAAAGCAAACTTTTGAGTAATTCAGCAGTAGGTATCTACTCTGTGTATTAGACATATATGGAACCTCAAGTCACAAAGACATGTGCAGAGGGCAGGGCACATTCCTCATCATTTTCACATGGTGGTTGGGGGGTGGTAGGAGGACAAGGCTGACACCAATGAAGTGTATGAGTGCAAGTAAGAAACACATGTCTTTATTAAACTACATAGTTGTCAAGGCCAGTAACAAGAGATGTGTAGCACTCAACACTATTATTTAGGTATCTTGCACTTTTTTCGTGTGTCTGTGTTTGTGTGCGTGTATGTCTGTGTGTGTGTGTGTATGTGGTTACACATTGTGCTAACACTATGTCCTGGTATCACATATAGGTGTGAGCTGTGCATGGTAGAGGAATCAATTCAGCATCATTACCTCCAACCACAAGAACTACCTCTGTCAGGAGTTGCACTGCTAGAAGTTGGGGTGCTACTTTAATGTGAGTGATGTCTGCTGGATGAACTCTGGTCATGACTACATCCAGCAGCATGACCCTTGGCCTACCACATTTGAGTATGGACACCACAGTCACTGACTGAACAGTGAAGCAGTTCCACTGCAGGAGTGGGATCTGGCATGGCCACAGTGGCTAACACCAAATGATGTAGTGGCTTTCTGGCCACAATGATCCCGCCTCCCCCAGTAGATTTTCCATCTTAGATACTGCCTGATCCCTCTGCACTTTATCCGGCTTTAACAGAACCATATTCTCTGCAGCACAATAATGTGGCCATCCTATCAAAAGTGCACTCTCTCCCCTTAAGGGTCAAACTTCTCCTGTGGCGCTTGCAACTAATACTGTGCTCTTTAGATTGTGTAACTAGATAGGTAGGATGTTCGGTTCTCACATGAGAAGTGTGTGTGTGTTGTTTGTGTGTTGTGTGTGTGTGTGTTAAGTAACCCTTCAATGTCAAAGGTTCTCTGTCCAGTTCCACTGAGGAGAAAACATTTAACTTTGCACATAGCCCCACTCTGATCTTTATCCTACTTTTACCAGAAACCTCCTCTCTGCATCACAATGATGAGGTCATCCTGTCAAACGTGCACTCTCTTCCCTCAAGAGTCAGACTTGTCCAGTGGTGCTTGCACCAGATACTGTGCTCTTCAGATTGTGTAACTAGATGGGTAGGAGGTTTGATTCTCACCATGGGAAGTGTGTGTGAGATATACTCAGTCAACTTCCACTCTGGATAACTGTTTTAAACTGCTAGATTACCCCACAATCCCCTTATTGCATCCTTCACAACAACATCTTTTCTGCAGCACACTGATGAGGTCATTCTTTATAAAGTTCATAGCTGTCTGGCAGTTGCACAAATGATTAAGGCTGTTAAGTTTTGAGGAAGTGCCACTTGTGGCTTAGGGTTTGATTCCTACAACCTCCATTTGCCTATTGTATGATATTGTTTTGAGGAAAATAGACTAGTCCTATAAATGGTCTCCTGTACTGCAAGCTTATTAACTACCTAATGAATGTAGCATAAATTACATTCAGCTCCACCAAGGTTCTATTCATGTTTTCAGGAAATACTGAAACATCTCTTATTTTAGTTGGGAGGGTGGCTTAATGGTTAAGGTGTTTGCTTTACAAACACAAGGTGCAGGGTTTGAGTTTCACAAGGGATAATTGGCTAGGCTTAAAATAGCTTGCAGGGGCAGTTAGCTTAATACTAATCTATGAACCTAAAGTGCACTCTCACACTGTGGATGTCAGACTTCTCATGTGGCGCTTGTGGTTCATACAGTGATCTCTAGAATGTGTAACTAGATAAATAGGTGGTTCAAGTACAGCAGTGACTCCCATGTCTGTATAGAGCTCATAATACATTGGAATGCTTCACTCATATTTGCAGTATGTAACATTCCACTCAAGTGACAAATGTTGCCTAGAACCATCATCCAAGATCAACTTATTGAGTTTTAACCTTAGACGTGTTTCTACAATGAAGTATTGATGTCATCCTCTCAAAATTGCTGTAGGTCTCCCTTGTGGTCAGACTTGTATTGTGGCGCTTGTGTTTAATTCAGTGACCTGTAGATTACGTAAGTAGGATATTTTAGTCTTGCAGTGGTGAACCCATCTGTGTGGGGCTGTGCAGTCAGGTAGTTATAACTTCAGTTGAAATCAGTTCAGTTCCACGTTGGGAAACCTTTAGACAGATAGACATGTCCCTAGGCCCCTTTGTTATGGTGCAATTAAAATATACATAAATAACATTGATTTACCTGTTAGTCTTGAGTCAAAAATAACTCTTCAGGATGTGCAAAATATCTCCTCCTTTATTTAAATCGACCAGATGTTAATGCTGGAAGACTGCCTTCACAAAGTTTTCAAATCAGTCTCACCAAGCAGCAAAAACATATAGTTTATATACCATTTCTTATCAGTAACATGCATGCAGAATGCTGATGCTTCATATTCGTTAAATAGGATCTCTTCAGACCCTCGTGCTTCTCGCTTAGTGCTGCACATGAATACTTAACAGCTATGTTTTTTTTAGTAAGAATAATGTTTTGAAAACACAAGCCACCTGGCCTAGCAACCTGTCTTGTTTTTCAACCTTGTATCTTTCAGTACCAGTACATGCTCTCTTCCCAACATTCCTTATAACTACTCATTCCTGGCCTGGGGTGGTCTGCGCTTGCATAAAACAAAGTCTTTCACATTGTTTCTTTACTCCCTTCCTGGACATTCCAGAACCAGACTCTGTTGATCATAGTATCATCCCTTAACCCCTTCAGCACTTTCTTTACCTTCAGTCATCTTGTTTATACACTTATAGTTTGATATTAGAATGCAGCTGTAAAGCACTTAAAACTACGAGTACTTGTGGTCTGCATAATTATGCTTGTATACTACATATTATTTTTAACATAAACAATTTATAAACATTGTAATTCATTTGTGAAGAAAACTGTATGTTAATATGCATTTTGTGAAGAATATTTATAAGAAATCATTTTTTTTCCAACACCTTATTCCACTTTTTATAACATCATCTTTGCAACATACTGATGAAGTCATTATTTCTAAAGTGCGCTTTTATACTATAAAAGTCAGACTTCTCCTGTGGCATTTGCAGTTCTTGCACTGTTCTCTAGAATGCATAACTACAGGTTTGAATGTAGCACTGATTAGCTTCTAAGAGTGTGTGTGTGACTGCAAGTGGATTCAGGATTGGTTTATACACACGTATAACCAAAGATAACTGTAAAACACATTTTAACACACACATCTCCGTGGCAATCTATTACTGATGTCATCCCTTCATAGATGCTGTATGTCTCAGTTGTACTCCGAATTTTCCTGTGGTGCTGGCTGATACTGTGCTGTATAGATTGTATAACTAGATAGGTAGGTGGTTTAAGTCCATCCTTGCTTAAATAGTGTGACTGTAATTACTATTGTACACAGTTGGCTACCTCACAACCACCATTATGTATACTTCCACTTTTGAGATATATTTTCAGTAGCACAGTGTTAAACTAGCAAATTCTAGCATCCTCAGGGGAAATTTATTTTTGGCTGTGTAATGATTACATAATGTTTACGTAACTGCAGTATCTAACAGTTGTACTAGTACTCCTGTGGTGTATGACTTTGATACTGGGCTTTGGAGATTGTGTACCTACATGGGTAGGAAGGTTGAGTCACGCTGTGAGTCTGTCTTTCACTTTCATACTGTGTAGACTACACACCAAATACATGTATGGTATGTAGTTGTACAGTATTATTGTGCCCTTCTACCACTTTTTCGCATAAACATCCAGCTAATAAGCCATGGTGATGTCATCCATTCAGCTGTACACTGTCCCAGACAGGGGTCCAGGAAAAGACAGGGGTCCAGGAAAGTAAATAATGTGGGAAGAAATAGCCAGGGAATTGTTATGGCTAGGCTTGTATAGGCCCTAGGGCTGATAGCCTAGTACCAACCTATGAACAGTAACATATGTTGTGTGGCACTTTCATTTCAGGCACTAATCTCTAGCTTGTGATTTTAGGTAGTTCAAATCCAACCATTATTGCTCAGACTACATTGTGTCAGTCTTGTTGTGACTGTACGTGTTACTAACACTGTTGTCAAACACATCTGCTGTGTACACATATAGATGTTGATGTCTTTTATAAAAAGCTATGATAATTTCTCACATAATACTTTTATTCAGAGTAATGATGACAGTTGATTACATTTTCCTTACATAACAATTGTAGTAAACTTTCTCCTCTGACACAAGGAAATGAGAAAATATTCAGTATGTCATTGCCTTACTTCAGCATTTGTAAGCAGGCATATCCCTTGCAGCAGTAAGATGATGTAATGCCTTGAATTACCAAAATATCTCACAATTGTAGTTACAGTTCTACGGTGGTGCATTAATTCTCTACAGTATCATGTATTTTCTGTAGTCAGATGCTCAGGTGTTCAAAATCTACATTTAGTACTGGTAGCATTCTGTAGCCTTATACTGCAGTGCATAAATGGCATCCAGCACAGTTATAACTTGTATATTTACAATCAATGAGGCCTCCCCCATCCATTTTGTCAACAAGAGATTGTTTGCAACACAGTCATATGATGTAATGACTTAGCATAAGTGGAGTGTCATAGTTGTGTTAAGACTTCCACTGTGGCACTTATGATTCAACACATCATAAATCAATATACCTACATAGCTTGCTGTTTAATTCCAGAAAAGGGCAACATTATATGAATGTGCTGATGTTACACAAAAAATATTGTATCTAGTTAATTGTGTCCATTTTTATATTGGACAATGATATGTTGTCATACTTTGTGATTGGATGGCAATGAAATGGTTATTCAGGGCATGTCATGCTTTGAGTGCTCCTGTGGCATGTGCATTGAGTACTATAGCATACATACACAGATCAAGTGTGGTTCAGTTCTGGGCATTGTGTGGACTACATGATGGAAATTGCTTCCCTGGCAAAAAAACATTGATATTGTATTGCTCACTGTTGTATGGACAGTAACACATGTAGCTCATTTTCAGCATTCTGACTAAATTAGATTTTTTGATTTATATTCTCAAGTCCTTTCTTACTTCATACATTGATTTCAGTTATTTGTGACAACCTCCATTGCTATCTACTGTGGCACATGCAGTCAATACAGATATCTGTAGAGAGCCTCGTATCATAGGCAGGGATTTGACTCTCTTAATGTTTGTCTGTCAGACAGCAATAGCTTACATACAGAAAATAGTTATAGCACAGTCAGAAGGCCACATTTTTCAGGCCTTGTCGTACAAAGTAGGGCATTCATACCCCTGTAGTAGGAAAGTGCTGTAAGCCTTTCAAGGGTGTTTTTCATGACACAACCAATATGTGCATTTCTGTGATGTCAATGATTGGTATGCATCTCTCTGTCCTGGCGTGTGTTCAAAAATGACAAGATATGAAATGTTTATCATTCATTGCTTGCAGGAATGACTTATTTTTTAAATAGTTATGCTCTGTTTTGCATGTCTTCATCCAAAAATTTCTTTATTACTGCAGTTCTTTTCTTTACACTGTGCAGCCTTTTATAGCAGATTATATAAAATGTTTTTACTGTATTACATACTGAAAGATCTTCAGAAATTGTGACTGGACCTCTGTTATGAAATTTTTCTTGTGTTGGTGCTGTTGAATTGCTGTTATATTACAGTTATCTGTAATTCTTTGTGAGCATATCCAGTATAATGATGTATGAGTTGTGTCCCATTTACCAATGGAAAACTTGGAATCATGAAATGTCATCAGATCTTTGTTGCCATTTGTCACTTATGTATGCTGCATGTTATTATGTTACCATTTAGCATTTACATGACTGTACAACACATGCTTGTCTATTACATGTTTATAGGTGATAAACTCTTTTCCTATGGGTGCCAATAACAGTTATTGGCAAAAACATGTCCCTTACTAATGTGTGTGACACAACAGCTATGAGGATCATTTCTTCTTGTGCATACATGCTGAAGTGGAGAATATAGCAGTGGCATTGGGTGGCATGCATACATAAATTCTCTGTATATATACCTCTGATATGCAGTAACTGCAGTGTATGCATTTATCCCATAAGGTATCTACTGTCCCTGCTAACTATTATCTCAACTCATCATTTTATTAACATGTATATTTACGTTTGCTCCCCTTTGTTGTACTGTAGCTTTATGTCCCCCCCACATCCTTTGTTAGCATGTCAATTTTTATTTATGTGCATGTCACGTATTGTTGTATAGATTATCATTACAGCAATATTTATATTACAGATTTTTTTTTTTATAGTTCAGCACATTTGCCTGCAGTATCTGAGTATGTTTTCCCCATTTCCATTTTCCTCTTAACTTCTGCAATACAGCCAGTGTTAAATGTGCACGATTCAATTTTACATTCCCTCCTTCAGAACTCTTTGACTGTACCTTGCCGTTAGTATTTCTGGGATACAGCTTGTACTTGTATTAGGTTTGCCTGTAGGCAACCCGTTTTATTTGCACACTGTGCTCATTCTTGCAAACATGTTTCTGTGGCCTTGAATACAATTGTTAGGCACAAAACGTTACTTGCAAACAGGTAGGCGTGATGGGCAGCATGCATATCTAATTTGCACTGCTGCTCATCACGCTAACATGCTTAAATCATGTAGGAATAGCACAAAGCCTACACGATTGTTAATGAATCCCTGAGCATGTCTGCAGATTAGCTGTGTAAGAAGCCTAAAACAGGTCTTCACATCTTCATAAAGCTCCACTTTAGTCAAGGTTCTAAAATACAGTATTAAAATAACTGAAACTATTATAATGTTTAAATAATTTTCAAGTGCTTTCATTACAATAAATAACAGATGACGTTATGTGGATGTTCATCGTGCATACAGCTGCCGTCATAACAGATGGGTTTTCCTGCCGACAGGCGGGTCCTCGGTCGGCCGAATTCCAAAGTCTAGGTCCAGCGTCGGTTGTCGTCGCTTCTTCCCTGACGTCAGTAAGACAGGGGTATAAAAGAACCAGCCGACGCCATTTTCTTCAGTCTTTCTTGCCGCACGGTGCCCGAAGCAGAAGCAGTTCACAAGTGCCGGTCGGCCAGCTCCTGAGATTACGAATATCTGCAACCAAAGTCTTCTTGAAAGCTAAGTACCCCGTTGGGGAAACTTTTCTTGCCTCAGACCGATGTCAGGCAAAGTTAATAATTGTATTTCATGTGGGAAGCAAATACCGCATAAGGATTTCCATTCCCTCTGCATTCCTTGCTTAGGCCCAGACCACGACGTCTCGGCCTGCCGTTTTTGTGCTACATTCAACAAACGCACCATTAAGCGTCGGGCGGAGTTCGCCCAGCACTTTTTTGGCAAAAAGTTTAACTACATAATGTTGTCAGATACTCCGTCTCCAGTTTTGACTAAAAGACGCAAAGATAAGGACCGACACACGAGGTCCGCAGCCTCTACCGACACCACGCCAAAGCCGATTACATGTGGTCCGGTTCTCAGCGAGGCGCCTACGCAGCCCCTGACTACCGACGACACTTCATTGGCGGTGTCTTCTGTACCCGAGGTCGCAGGCTCTTCAGCCCACACCCCGACTACAGATACCGAAGCCACTCTTGGCGGTGAAACTCAGAGTTTAGACAGGTCTGCCTCCTCTCAAGGTGTCTTCAGGCCTTTCTCTTCTTTTTCCATCAAGGTTTTCACTAAGTCTAAGACAGCCATGCATTCTAAAAAACAAACCCCACAGGGCCCTTCTCAAGGCCCCATGCCTAAAAAGCAGATGCTCAAAATGGCTGAAGACTTAATTTCTCTTATCAGGGGTTCTCAACCCCCCCCCCCGGAAAAAAGGCCCAGAGTGGAGGAAGAATCCCCCTCCTTGGACCAGGCATCCATTATTTCAGAACATTCTAATGACCAGGAACATTCATACTCCCCTTTTGAAGATTCTGATGCAGAGGAGTCCATTCCCTCGGTCTCCCCCCCTGAGGATTACTCTTTTGGGGAAACCTTGCATACCTTGAGGGAACATGTCCACTGGGAAGGTCAAGAGTACTCAGACTCCAAGAAAAGGCTTAGGGATTTTCTCTTGCTCCCTCGGCACAGGCCTCTGGCTATACCCCCTGTCTTAGATATCCTTGATGATGTGTATTCGGAGTCCTGCCTTAACCCAGACTCTTTACCTCCAGCCCCAGTCAAGCCTGACGGGTATTACCGGGTTCCTGACTCACACCAATTCCTATACAAAAACCATGCGGCTGAACCAGAAACCATCTCACAGGGCCCCAAGGGAATTAAGGCCTCCACTGCTAAAAATCCTTTACCTTCAGAGAGGGATTCCAGAGCTTTAGAAAGGTGGGGGGAAACGGTATACACCTCGGCCACCTTATCCATGAGGGCGTTAAACTGCCAGTTCCATATGCTAAGTACCAACAGTTTCTGTTATCACAGTTGAGAAGCAAAATGTCACAACCTGAACAACCAGATTTAAAGGAGTTGCAGGATTTGATACATAGTGCAGAACAAGTAGGTAAACATACCTTGCAATGTGGTTTTGATGCTTTAGAGGCCTCATGTAGAACTGCTGTTACAGGATCAGTCATACGTAGACATGCTTGGCTCAAAGAGCAAACCTTACCAGATCATGTCAAAGCAAAATTACTGGATGCACCTCTGCAAAAAGATGTATTGTTTGGTGTTAAAGCTGAGGAGGTATTAAAGAAAATGGAGGAAAAGGCAAAATCAATGCAAACAGTGAAAGATTTCCTACAGGTACAACCTCCACGTTTCAGTAAAAATTGGCCTTCAAAAAGTGGTCCTTTCCAGCCACGGACAGACCCCAAAGAGGTATATACAGGTGTCCGAGGGGTAGAGGGCAATCTCAAGGATAGTTTAGAGGCAGACAATGGCAAGCACCTACCCAAAGAGGTAGTGAGGACATTTCACAGCCATTCAGAAAGCAGAACCAATGACTTCCCCTTTGCATGCCAAGCAAGGCTCAAATGGCAGCACCTTTAGGCGGAAAACTGGCATTATTTTCGAAAAATTGGCGTATTGTCACAAAAGACAAATGGATCCTGGACATTATAGACAGAGACTACAGATTCCACTTTCACACTCTTCCAAAAATGAGAGGCATGCCAAACCTGCCACACAATCAAAGGGCAGAGGCACAAAAACAAATTTCAGATCTCATGGACATGAAAAGCTATTCAAGAGGTACCTGCACAAGAACAGGGTCAAGATTTTTATTCCAGACTATTCCTGGTACCAAGGAAGGGCAAAGATTGGAGACCTATTTTGGACCTATCCATCCTAAACACATTTTTACTCGTGCCAAAATTCAAGATGCTCACATTACAGCAGCTTCTTCCCATGCTGGGCAAGGAGTCTTGGCTGGTAACATTGGACCTCAAGGAGGCATACCTGCATGTCCCAATCAGACAAGATTGCAGAAGATGCCTCAGATTTCTTGCAGGTTCAACACATTATCAATTCTCTGCATTGCCCTTTGGCTTATCTACTGCGCCCAGAGTGTTCACGAAATGCCTGGCATCAATAATTGCCTACTGCAGACTGCAAGGGATACAAATATACCCATATTTGGATGCCTGCCTGATCCAAGTGGACAGCAAGCACATACTTCTGAAAAATCTGGCTTTTGTAATAAGATTGTTGAATTCCCTGGGATACACAGTCAACAAAAAGAAATCAAGGCTAATTCCCTCTCAAACAATAATTTTCCTGGGTGCCAACTTCGATACAAACACCCAGATGGCCTACCTCACGCCAGAGAAACAAGGGCATCTAACTCAATACTTCAGAAAACTGGCAACTTTCACCAGGCTGACTGCAAGAAAAATCCTGCAGGCTCTGGGATTCATGGCATCTTGCATCCTACTAATCCCATGTGCAAAGCTGCATATGAGGAAACTTCAATGGTACTTGAAAAACCTATGGTCTCAGCACAGCCACAGCTTGGAAACAATAATACCACTAATTCCATGTCTTCAAAAGGAATTTCTGTGGTAGGCTCAAGCATGCCAAACAAACACAGGTCTCCCATTCTGCAAGCCTCAAGCAAGTCAAACCATCACAACAGACGCCTCGGATTATGCCTGGGGGGCGCACATGACAGATCGGTGTATTCAGGGCAGATGGTCCCAAAAGGAAAAGCACCTACACATCAATCAAAAGGAAATGCTAGCAGTAATAAATGCTATTATAGCTTTCAGAGACCTGCTGCATCCAGGCCAGCTATTAATAAGGACAGACAACACCACAGTAATGTGGTACATAAACAAACAGGGAGGAACCCACTCATACCCCCTATGCAGGCTAGCCATGTCTCTTTGGAATAGGGCTCTGGAATTGCAAATCGAGCTTCAAGCACAGTTCGTGCCAGGCAAGGAAAACACGCTGGCAGACAACCTAAGCAGAAATATGACAGATCCACACGAATGGAAGTTGCATCCTCAAGTTTTTTCAAAGATAATTCAAGCATGGGGAGAGCCAGACACAGATCTCTTTGCCTCCCACAAAAATCACCAATTGACAAAATTCTGCTCAAGGACCTTTCATCCACAGGCCTGGAAAGTGGACGCACTCTCTTTCAGTTGGACAACAATGACAGTATATGCCTTTCCACCTCTTCCTCTGCTGCCCAAAGTTCTATTAAAAACCAGAGCAGACAGACCAAAGATGATTCTCATCGTTCCAGACTGGCCAAGGCAGCACTGGTACCCACTCCTGAGGAGCCTAACGCATTCCCCACCATGGATCCTGCCTCTAATGCCTCTTCTACTGACTCGGCACAACTTCAAAACCCTTCACAGTCAGCTGAAAACACTCAATCCAGCCGCATGGAAGATTCCTTAAAATCACAACAGACCCTACTCTCCAAGGAGGTACAGGATGTTATTTTGGAGGCCAGAAGACCTTCTACTAGAAAAGCTTACTCCGCCAAATGGAAATGGTTTTGTGCTTGGAATGAGAAAAAGGGCCAGAACCCTGGAATATTGAATTTACCTCAAATATTACAGTACCTAGCTGAGATGCTAAACAGTGGACTTTCATTCTCTTCCATCAAAATCCATGCCTCAGCCATTTCTGCAGAATACAACACTGATCCTCCTTTATTCTCTCACCCACTCTTAAGGCAGTTCCTCAGAGGGGCTAAGAATATAAAACCCCCAAGGAAACAACCAGTACCTGCTTGGGATCTCAATTTCATTCTAGAGAAACTGACTTTGCCTTCTTTTGAGCCAGCTGCCTCAACAGAACTGCAATATTTGTCCTGGAAAACAGCCTTCCTGCTGGCTATCACCTCAGCTCGCAGGGTTTCGGAAACACAAGCCCTCATGGCTGTGCAGCCTTTCATCATTTTCCATCAGGACAGAGTTTCCTTACGAACCAATCCTTCCTTTATGCCAAAGGTAGTATCTAGGGTAGCCTTGAATCAGGCTATCCACTTGCCTACCTTTTACCCCAATCCTCAAAACAAAGGGGAGAGACTACTACATTCCTTGGACATCCACAGACAACTACGTTATTATTTGGACAGAACAAAGCCTTTCAGAAAATCAGAGCAACTCTTTGTGTCCTATGCTACAGGGGCTCAAGGGAAGCCTATTTCCAAACAGACAATCTCAAAATGGATAGCCCACTGCATACACTTTTGTTACTCTCTTCATGCAGGCATCCGGTCTCACTCCACAAGGGCCACAGCTACCTCTGCAGATTTCCTCAGGGGCGTTCCTACCAAAGATATTTTGGAAGCTGCTACTTGGAGTTCCGTGCATACTTTCTCCAAGCACCATCACCTACCTTTATACTCCAAATCTAGAGCAGGTTTTGCCACTGCAGTTTTGCAGGGCATCCTGGCTCCTCCTAGTTCCACCTAGTGCCTACCTCCCCTTTTTTAGCTTTGGTATTCTACCCATCTGTTATGGCTGCAGCTGTATGCACGATGAACATAGTACAGTTTTGTACCTACCATAAATGTAGATGTTCGAGTGCTAATACAGCTGCAGTCCAGGTTTCCCTCCCTCCTTCCCATCTGGAACAGGCCTAATGGCTAACACTTCGTCATACAACCTGATTGGGGTATTCTTCTATGGTGTATTTGCTTGCAACTAATGTTTTTTGATTATACTGTATTGCATTATTACATAAATATATGTATTGCCTTCCTTCTGGGGGCACCTGACATCTGGGGCAAGAAAAACTGAAGAAAATGGTGTCTGCTGGTTCTTTTATACCCCTGTCGCACTGACGTCAGGGAAGAAGTGACGACAACCAACGCCGGACCTAGACTTTGGAATTCGGCCAACCGAGGACCCGCCTGACGGCAGGAAAACCCATCTGTTATGACTGCAGCTGTATTAGCACTCGAACATCTACATTTATGGTAGGTACAAAACTGTACTTTCTATCTCGCCTACATTCCTTACTCATGGGTTCGGAGCCGAGAATCGGCTCCAACTCGGCCAAATTTCTCTAGCATGAAGTCTCTAATTGGCTGGGCTAACCCGGTATTCCAGGATGCACCTCGCCCTAGCCCCAGATCTCGTTTGCCGCTCGTAGAGTTAGGACATCGACTCCCAGGACGAGTCACTCACTTCCAATACTGACCTCGAGGAATCAGAGGGGTCCCCCAAGTCCTCCGATGATGTGTCTTTCTTCGACATCCTGGAGATTTTGAGACAGTGAGGCGACTGGCCCTCCAAGACCACCTTTGAGGAGGAGTCGGTATTCCTCAAGGCCTACGGAGCTCATCCCTCTGCCTCCTAGGTGTCTCCACCCTTCAACGAATTCCTGGACTTGATTTGTCGAAGGGTGTGGGAGAACCCTGATTCCGTGGAACCGGTGCCCAGACGTCCAAACAAGTTCCTGTATGCTCCCCTGGGCAAAGAGTTCCTTACCAAAGGGGTTTCGGTAGATGCCTTGGTGGTGGCGGCAGCCACTCAGCATGAAGTTGCAGAGGCTTCTTCTTCAGTCCACCCTCCTAACAAGGAGTCCAGGAGTATGGACCGTTATGGGAAGCGTGTCCTGTCTTCGACCTTTACCTTACGGTCGTTGAATTACCTCTGTCATTTCACTCGGCTCCAAAGAGATCTCCTGAAGGAGCTAGGAGATACTCTGATGGGTAACATGCCTGAGGCGGTAGCGCAGACTGTTAACGCCCAGTTGTCTACCCTAGGGACCATTGTCAACTCATCTATGAGGCTCATATCTTATGCAGCCGAAGGGGCGAGTAGGGCAGCTAGCTCAGGCGTAGCTCTCCGAAGGCAAGCCTGGATGTGCCTGTGTCATTTCGCGGAGGCCTTTAAGTCTTCCTTCACTGACGCCCCCTTTGATGGGTCCTCTCTCTTCGGACCCAAAGTGAAAGACACCCTCACCAGATGCGAACAGGAGGGAAAGACCCTATCTGCCGTAGGGGCCCATTTTTCTCTCCCTTCTAGGCCTTATCCCAAGGCTCAGGAGGGAAAATGTGGTTCAAAATGTCTCAGAGGTCCTTTCCCACAGCTCAAGGTGAGTCCCCCTCCAGAGACGGGGGGGGGGGGGGCTTATTCCGGAAGACGCTGTCCTAGAGGCAGAGGAGGCCCCCGCAACTCGGGAGACCACGATTCCTTTTGCGGTTTTTCCTTCCAGCGTTCCTGAGGTGTTGCCCGACTGTGCTATTCTGGAGCCAGTCGGGGGCCGAATTTCATTGCATCTGGAAGCCTGGGAAAGCATCACCCAGGATTGTTGGGTGCTCCGAATAGTTACCGGAGGTTACACTATTCCCTTTGTGTCGACACCCCCTCCAGGCAGAAGGATTGCGAACGTCCCACCCAGTCAACGGGATCAAGCAGCACTAGAAGTTGCAAAGCTGCTAGAAAAAGGAGTCATCCAACCATTCCCCTCAGACCATGTCGGATAAGGAACTTACTCACGACTCTTTTTGGTGCCGAAAAGGACAGGGGACCTGAGACCCATTCTGGATCTCAGTCGACTGAATCGCTACGTTCTGAAGTCCAAGTTCCGAATGGTCACACTTCAGTCCATTTTTCCACTGCTGGAGAAAGGAGTATGGATGTGCTCCTTCGATCTCAAGGATGCCTACTACCACATCAAAATGGAGAAGGCATCCAGGAGTCATTTACGCTTCTGGCTAGGAGCCAGTCACTTCAGTTTCGTGCCCTGCCCTTTGGTCTCACCACAGCCCTTTGGTCTCACCACAGCCCCCAGGGTGTTTACCAAGTGTTTGGCAGTGGTGACAGCTCACCTGAAACGTCTAGGATTCCAGGTGTTTCTGTATCTGGACGACTGGCTTTTCGCCACCCCCACCAGGCATCTGCTCGTTCAAGCCAGGGAGACGACCATCTCACTTTGCCAACGTCTAGAAATTACTTTGAACTGGGAAAAGTCTGCCTTACAGCCCTCACAGCGTGTTGTTTTTATAGGCGCAGAGCTAGACTCTATTCAAATGCGCGCCTTTCTGCCACAGGACAGGATAAGAGTGTTGCACAGTCTCAGATCCACGCATTGTTGCCTCTCAGAAAAGTTCAGGCCAGGTTAGTTCTTCAGCTGTTGGGATCCATGGCCTCCACCATCATGCTGGTACCTCTGGCCAGGTTACACATGCGGATCCTACAGTGGCTCCTGTCGGTTCTGTGGTCCTTTCAAAAGCTTCCTCTTTCCCACTTGATACTTCTCACGGAGCGATGCAAACAGGACCTCCTCTGGTGGTACGCTCTTCCAATCTGGACAGAGGAAGGAGCTTGGTTCCTATGTCTCCAGTAGCCACGGTGACCACGAACACCTTATCTAGGCAGGACAGTCCAAGGCACACCTGGCAAGATCACGAGGTACACTTGCACATCAATGTTCTGGAGATGAGAGCAGTGTTTCTGGCGTTGCGAGCCTCCAGGACACTCTACCTCTGAGAACGATTGCAATTCACTCGGACAACATGTCCGTAGTGTGGTACCTGAACAAGCAGGGGGGGACCAAATTTTATCCCCTCTGCAGCGAGGCCATGCGAGTGTGGCAGTGGGCAGTGTCTTCCCAACGGTTTCTAGTGGCAACGCACATTCCGGGGAAGTCCAACATGCTAGCGGACAGGCTAAGCAGAGCTATTCTGATGCCTCACGAGTGGTCCCTGAACAACCGAGTGGCGGTTCAGATCTTCAAAAGGTGGGGTCAGCCTTGCTGCGATCTCTTCGCCAGCCCCCTCAATGCCAAATGCAGCAAGTACTTCACTCTGATCCCCCCACAGGGGGAATCACCCAGGGCGTCTCTAGCTCACGATTGGGCCCCCGGTCTGGTCTACGCTTTCCCTCCGTTTCCTCTGTTACTGAGAGTGATACAGAAAAGCCATATCCTTGGGAAGCAGGATGATCCTTATTGCTCCACACTGGCCTCGACAAGTATGGTTCCCTTTTCTTCAATAGTACGCACTGAACGGTCCGTGGACTCTGGACCCAGTGCCGGACCTCCTGATTCACATGTCAGGACAACTTCATCCATCCCTGTGAACTCTCAGGTTGACAGCCTGGCTGCTCCACTTCCGTCGCTAGTCAGGCGACATTCATTTTCACCTGACGTGGTGCACATCTTGTCTTCTTCTCATAAGTCTTCCACCAGGAAGATTTATTCCAGCAAATGGAGGAGATTCTCCATTTGGGCTCAGGCCCAAGGTTTGGACCCTTTCACAGCCCGTATTCCGTCGGTCTTAGATTTTTTTAGCCCTGTTCTGTCAGGGCTCCGCGCCTGCTACCATTAAAGTACAGTTGGCTGCGATTTCCAATTTTCACACATCTTATGAGCCCTCTCTTATGGGCCACAAACTCTGTAAAGCCTTTCTAAAAGGCGCTTGGTTACTTCGTCCCCCAGTTTCTGAACCTGTACTGCCATGGGACTTGAACCTTGTGCTACAAGCTATTACGTCACCACCCTTTGAACCGGCTGCCACTTGCGACTTAAAATTCGTATCTTGGAAGACGGCTTTTCTGATAGCCATTACATCGGCCAGGAGGGTATCAGAACTTCAAGCCTTGTCCATTAAACCTCCGTATTTGATCTTTCATAAGGACAGAGTTTCCCTGAGGCTTAACCCGTTCTTCCTTCCGAAGGTGTCATCCACTGTCAATCTCCATCAATCTATTGAGCTACCAGTGTTTTTTCCGAACTTTTCCAATAAAGCAGAGTTCTGGTTTCATGTGCACAGACAACTGAGATTTTATTTACATAGGACTAAGCATGTTAGGAAATCTGATCAACTGTTTGTGTCCTTTTCAGAGAGCAGAGCAGGTTGTCCTATTTCCAAGTGCACAATTTCTAAATGGATCAAAGATTGTATTTCATTCATCTACTCAGCAGATAGAACTTTACCCTTTCCCGTCAAGGCTCATTCTACCAAGGCTATGTCTACATCAGTAGCTTTCCATGCTAGGCTTTCCTTGATATTCACTTGGGCTTCTCCCAACACTTTTATTACTCATTACAAGCTGGACGTGGCTTCTAGGGGCTGGGCTTCCTTTGGTTCCACGGTACTCAGGAGTATCTTCTTATGAGCCTCCCAGGATAGAGGTGCTGGGGACGCTGTCCGGTGAGCAAGGAATGTAGGCGAGATAGGACCACATAACATCAGTTAGTTATGTACTCACCATAACGATCGATGTATGTGGTCCATCTCGCCTACATTCCTACATACCCTCCCACCTGCCCCCTTCCTAGAGGATTTGGAAGAATATTGGCTCTGTGGACCCTTCAAGGTCAATGATTTGGTTCCCTTATCTGGCTGGAATTTCTTCCAGTGTTTGAGTATGGGTTATGAGTGTTATGATTGCAAACAAGATCTGGAGCTAGGGCGAGGTGCATCCTTGGATACCGGGTTAGCCCAGCCAGTTAGAGACTTCGTGCTAGAGAAATTTGGCCGAGTCGGAGCCGATTCTCAGCTTCGAACCCATGAGTAAGGAATGTAGGCGAGATGGACCACATACATCGATCGTTATGATGAGTACATAACTAACTGTTCTTCGTGTTTCACTATTGCAGTCATCACACTTGGGTTATCTGCCTGCAGGTAGCCCTTGGTCGGCCCGAATACCAGAGTCTTTGGGTTTCTGCATCTGATGTTGTCGCCTCTTCCATGACGTCAGGTCATCAGGGGTGTAAAACATGCAGCCGATGCCATTACATCAGTCTTTCTTGCTGTGGAGGAGCCCAAAGCAGAAGCAGTTTGCAAGTGCTGGTCGGCCGCTACCTGAAATTTTCATTTTTCAAGTTTCAAACCTGAAGTCTTCTAAACCGAAGTACCCTGTTGGGGATCCTTTTTTCTTGTTCTAACTGATGTCAGAAAAAGTTAACAATTGTCTTGCCTCTGGAAAGCAAATACCTCACAGATTTTCATTCTTACTGCGTCACCCGTTTAGGCTCAGACCACGACGTCCCTCGCTGTCGGTTTTGTGCCTTGTTTAACGCCCAAACTATTTGTCACCGGGCTATCTTTGTCGCTAAATTCTTTTGCTCTTGTTCTCCGTATTCCGAAATGACTGTGATAAGCTATCCGACTACCGATTTTCCAAAAAAAAACGTAAGGATAAAGACAGAGGCAGACCTCATAGGTCCAAAAACTGCCAGTTATGCTTCTGTTAAGCTAGTCACCAGTCTGCTGTTACTCAGTGAGGCGCCTTTGCAGCCCCTGATACCTGCTTCTACAGATTCACAGGCCTCTGCTGAGACCCATTCGGAGTCCAGTATGCCACAAGATGCTTCTTCAACTATGAAACCTGCAGTTGTCTTTACCTTGGATGGGTCTGGAGCCACTGTGCAGGCACTGGCTTCTGAGGGTATATTCCGACCTACCGATGTTCATATTAAACTGACAACTTCATTTTTGGCTAAAACTACCGAGTTTCTCAGGCCCAGAATTCGCACTAAGCCTAGAAAACCGATGACCAAGGCACATGCTCTAGCTCCCATGCCACAAAAACAAATGCTTAGAATGGCTGAAGACCTTATTACTCTAATTAGGGGAAGCCAGCCTTCCCCTGCTAAAAGACAGAGAATTGAATTTCCTTCTGATTCTACAGATCAGGAGTCCAATGACTCTGACCCTTCTGATTACCAGGACACACCTTTATTTACCTATGAGGATTCAGAGGATTTTTCTTTTGGTGAAACCTTGCATACCGTAAATGAGCATTTCCGCTGGAAATGCCAGGACTATCCTCAGTCCAAAAAGAGAATTTTTAGATTTGCCTCAACACAGGCCTCTAGCTATACCCCCTGTCCTGGATATTGTAGATGTCTTCATGGAATCCAGGCTTACTCCTGACACTTTACCATCAGCCCCTAGGAAACCTGACAGGTAGTACAGGGTACCTGACTCTCAAATTTCTCTAAGAATCCTAGTGCGGATCCAGTGACCATTTCCCAGGGACCTAAAGGCATTAAGGCTACTACAGCCAAAAACCCTACCCCTTCAGACAGGGATTCTAGAGTTTTAGATAGATGGGGTAAGAAGGTATATACCTCTGTAACTCTTGCCATCAGGGCTTTGAATTGCCAGTTTCATATGTTGAAGTACCAGCAACGTATTATGGAACTAATTAAATAACAAATGGTGTTACTTCCAGATTGTGCAGAAAATAAAGATTTACAAAAGTGAATGCATTCTGCAAACCAGGTTAGTAAACATACTTTTCAGTGTGGGTTTGATGCCTTAGAAGCATCTTGTAGGGCTGTTGTCACTGGATCTGTACTGAGAAGGCATGCTTGGCTGAAGGAACAAATCTTGCCAGACCATGTCAAAGCAAAATTACTAGATGCTCCATTAAATCAGGATCGTTTGTTTCGCACAAAAGCAGAAGAAGTTCTAAAAAAAGATGGAGGAAAAAGCTAAATCTATGCAAACTGTCAAATATTTCTTACAGGTGCAGCCACCTAGATTCAGTAGGTATTGGCCTTCTAAAAACTGGTCCTTTCCAGTTCTTCCCTGGCCTTCTCAGTCCAAACCCAGGGGAAACAGACCACCAAGACTACAGTCTGAGGGTATGCAGAGATCTAAACAATGGAGTGCTACCACCTCTAAATCAGGGAGTGGTAATCCACCACCTTATGGAAAAAGTTCACAATGACTTTTCAATCATCCTTCCCAGCCATGCCCAAGTACTTGCACCCCTAGGAGGAAAACCTGCCCTTCATGCAAAAAACTGGATGTCCATTACTCAGGACCGATGGGTTCTAAACATTGTATGTCAGGGATACAGATTCTGCTTCCACTCACTGCCAACCCCAAATGGGTTGCCAGACCTTCCTCCAAACCAGTGGGCAGAGGCTCAAAAACCAGTGCTTTCCCTTCTCAATATCAGGGCTATTCAACCTGTTCCAGTAGAACAAAGGTGACAGAGTTTCTACTCCAGGCTGTTCCTGGTGCCCAGAAAAGAGAGCTGTTGGCGCCCTGTCCTGGATCTGTCAATTCTCAACATCTTTCTGGTGGTCCCAAAATTCAAAATGCTTACTCTGCAACAGCTTCTCTCCATGCTATCCAAGGATGCCTGGTTAGTCGCCCTACACTTAAAAGAAGCTTATCTGCACATCCCCATAAGGGAGTCCTGCAGGAAATATCTACGTTTCAGGGCAGGCTCTATCAGTTCTTTGTACTTCCCTTTGGCTTATCTACTGCACCCAGAGTATTCACAAAGTGCCTGGCTCCAGCCATTGCATACTGCAGGCAGAGAAATATTCAAATGTACCCATATTTGGACGATTGCCTGATTCAGGCGGACAGTCAAGAATTGCTATTTCAGCACCTGGCATTTGTAAAAAGACTCCTAACTTCACTGGGGTACACCAGCAACGAAAAGAAATCACAACTGGTGCCCAGTCAAAAAAAAATTATATTCCTGGGAGCAAGCTTGAACACAACTTCCCAAATGGCATTCCTCACTCCAGAAAAACAGGTCTATTTGACAAACTACTTCAAACTAATGGTCACCAAAACCCAGCTATCTGCAAGGAAAATACTGCAAGCCCTAGGGTTCATGGCTTCATGCATTCTACTAATTCCATATGCAAGACTGCATATGAGGAAACTTAAGTGGTACTTAAGTCTCTGATGTCAACATTCTCAGGACCTGGAAACAGTGATTCCTGTCATACCTTGTCTAAGGGCAGAGTTCCTTTGGTGGGCAGAGGCATGCAACCACAACAAGGTACTTCCTTTCACGCAACCTCTCGCCGCCCAAACCCTGACAACAGATTCATCAGACTAGGCATGGGGGGGCTCACATGGCAGGCAAATGCATTCAAGGCAGATGGAGCCCAGCACAAATTCCTTTGCATATCAATCAAAAAAGAGATGTTAGCTGTACAGAATGCTCTGACAGCCTTCAAATACCTTATCCTTCCGGGACAGCTTTTGAAAAAGACAGACAACACTGTAGTTATGTGGTACATAAACAAGCAGGGGGGAACTCATTCCTACCCACTCTACAGGTTAGCCATGGCCTTGTGTAACACAGCCTTGAGCAATCAAGTGCACCTGCAAGATCAACTCCTGCCAGGCAAACAAAATTCACTGGCAGATGACTTAAGCAGAAATCTACAGGACCCACACAAGTGGAAACTGGAACCCAACTCATTTAGACTTCTAATCCAGAGGTGAGGGACACCGGAGGTGGACCTTTTTCCCCTGTAATACAGAGGTGGGGGAAACCGGAGGTTAGACCTCTTTGCCTCCCCCCAGAACCACCAATTGAGCAAATTTTGCACCAGGAATTCTCACAACAGAGCCTAGAAGGTGGATGGCCTATCCTTTGCATGGGAAAACCTCTCAATTTATGCCTTTCCTCCTCTGCCCCTCCTCTCAAAAGTGCTACTCAAGATCAAACAAGACAGGCCAAGGACAATCCTTATTGCCCCAGACTGGCCGCGCCAGCACTGGTACCCACTCCTACGCAGTTTGACAGTGCCACCCTGACACCTATATCAGACCCCTTCACTGCTGTGTCAGCAGGAGGGATAGATTTTGCATTAACAGCTGCAAATCCTAAACCTTGCAGCCTGGTTTATCCCTTGAGCACACCATCAACAGCCCTCAGCAAACAGGTGCTGGATGTTATCCTTGAAGCCAGAAAGCCTAGCACTAGGAAATCCTATGTTGAAAAGTGGAAAAGATATTGTTCTTGGGAGTCAGTCTCAAGGAAAGGACACAGCTGTGCCCATCTTACCTCTAATCCTTGATTACCTAGCAGAGCTGCTCCACAGAGGCCTATCCCTCTCCTCCATTAAGATTCATGCCTCTGCCACCTCAGCTCATTGTAATACTGAGCCACCTCTCTTTTCTCACCCTCTCATCAAACAGTTCCTGAGAGGCGCTAACAATTTAAGCCCGCACCCCGGCCTGGGACCTTAACTTTATACTGGAGAAGCTCACACTTCCCCCTTTTGAACCTGCTGCTTCTGCAGAGTTAAAATTCCTCTCTTGGAAAACAGCCTTACTTCTAGCCATCACTTCAGCAAGAAGAGTGTCTGAGTTACAGGCACTAATGGCTGTGGCACCCCTCATTATTTTCCATGCTGACGGGGTTTCTCTCAGGACTAACCCATCGTTTATGCCCAAGGTGGTATCCATTGTGGCTATAAACCAATCCATCCATTTGCCAACCTTTTTTCCTAATCCTCAGAATAAAGGGGAAAGGATCCTGCACTCCTTGGACGTGCACAGACAGTTCAGGTTCTACCTTGACAGGACTAAACCTTTCAGAAATTCTGACCAGCTGCTAGTCAGCTTTGCTACAGGGGCAGAGGACAAGGCCATTTCAAAGCAAACCATTTCCAAATGGATAGCACACTGCATCCATTTCTGCTACAAGCACCATGGAAAACCTACCCCACAGGAGATCAGAACTCATTCCACTAGGGCTGCCTCAACTTCTACAGCATTTCTCAGGGGAGTCCCCATCAGAGACATCCTGGAAGCTGCAACCTGGAGTTCTGTACACACCTTCACCAAGCATTACCACCTACCTATTTTTTCTAAATCCAGAGCTGGATTTGCTACAGCAGTCTTACAAGGCCTACTAGCCAGCCCTAACACTTCTTGACTGCATCCACCCTTCCTCAGCTTTGGGAATCAACCCAAGTGTGATGACTGCAACAGTGAAACACTAAAAACATAGTACTATTATGTACACTTACCATAAATGTAGATATTCAAGTGTATTCACTGTTGCAGTCCTGGTTTCCCTCCCTCCAGCCCCCTGGCTTTCTCTATCCTTTCTACCTATCCTTTTTATGGCAGGGGTATTTACTTTTTACTGGAGATGTTCCACATCATTTAATAGCTGCCTGTTTTGGGGGCTCCTGATATGTGGGGCAAGAAAAACTGATGTAATGGCGTTGGCTGCATGTTTTATACCCCCGATGACCTGACATCATGGAAGAGGCAACAGCATCCGACACAGAAATCCCAAGACTCTGGTATTTGAGCCGACTGAGGGCTACCTGCAGGCAGATAACCCAAGTGTGATGACTGCAACAGTGAATACACTCTAACATCTACATTTATGTTAAGTGTACACAACTATACTTTTTGTTAAGGCATATCTGACACTGGAAGCTCTCCTTGGTGGGTTTATAATTATATTCAGCATTGTTTCCATTCAATTTTGGCATGTTTTTCTGTGAAACCCCCATGCTCATGGGCACACCCATTTGATATTGATAAATGTAGGGATATCAGTGCACCATGAAAAGAGAGGGGACCTAGCTTCTGAGCCTGTATTTTTTTTCTGATGTTCACACAGTTTGTACTTTGATCCTGTCTTACTTTGTAAAAAAAAAGTTTTTTTTGTTTACTGCCAAAAGCTACATATCCTTCAAAGGGCTGCCTTTCGAAATGTTGGCACTAGAAATGCCAAGTGCTGACACGTCAAAAAAATCAGAAATGCAGGAGAAATTGAATCTTGAACATCACTCTTCTTCTGTAATCTTCTTTTTGGCAGGGGGAACCCCAGTGGTTATACCCCTGTTTAGACAAGTAATAGATCTTCAGTGGGCCGCAGACAAGAGTTTTAACTCTCTCAGCTTTTCACATCCTTGGTGAATTGAGCATACTGGCAAACTGTCAGTCACTTCAGTCCATATTTGATTGCAGTTTTATTGGCTCAGATCTTCTGGAAGGCAAGGAACTCTGGACAGTGACATGTTTTCTGGTTAAAAAAGTGTGGTTCTTCTCGTCCATTAGATGCAGAAGGCAAGAGAAGTTCTCAGTAGACCCATTCTTCATTTTCTACATGGGAGATTCCTGTGAAGCATCCATCTTTTCCATCAGAGTCTGTACAGTATTTGAGAGAAGAATGACCAAAACGTGTTAGCTCATAATGGCCAAGGAGGATGTGGTTTCATGTTCTTAATTATGTGCTGGTACAGGAAGCCACAAAGAACAAACTGCAAACCAGGGTAGTTCAAATGTATGGCCACAGTACACCTGGAGCCACAACTCGCAATAAAAAGATGGCTTTAATATTGAAATGCTGATAAAAACCAGTAAAAGATAAATGCTTTTGTCTTAAAGAAAACTTCTTCAGATAAAACCATGTTTGAAATATAGAGCTCATGTATACACCAGTCTAAGGAAGGGAAATGGATCACATGGATGCCAAGCCCTCAGTGATGTCAGGATGTCATGCTTCCTTTGGTGTATATATGGCGTCAATTTTTCAAACATAGTTTTATCTGAAGAAGTTTTCATTCAGACGACAAAAGCACTTTTCTTTTACTTGTTTTTATCAGCGTTTCAATATTAACTTTTATTGCGAGTTGTGACTGCAGGTGTACTCTGTCTGTGCATTTGAGCTACCTGGTACAGGAAGTCCTTCTGGTTCTAGTGAAGGAGCCCCCCCATAAATGGGGTGGTAACCAGCTTCACCTCAGGATCTGGGTTTTGCTTTAGACCACATAATAAACTAGAGATCCATGATAGGTTATCAATAACTGCATAAACTGCTAAGTCATTTTCCTGATGGTCATGTCCTGCCATCTGGAGGTGGGTCTCCATTTTTGGCAGAGTGATAGCCTGTACCATCCTAGACACTTAATCTGCAGGTGGTCATGTCTGCTGTTTGGGTCTCTGTTATTTTATGGTTAGTGTGCATCTGTCAGCTACTTCTGCCCATGGTAACCTTGTGGAAAGTAGAGTTGTGGCTCAGCATCAGCTGCTCAAGCAGATCCTTAAAGGGGTTCTGTGTCTATACCTCCTTTTGAAGAGCCTTCCCTTGTTATCTAAACTTTGATGTCCCTCTTTCTTAGTTGCTGGTTTAAAGATACTGAAAGTCATTTCTTAAAAAAAAATTTCCCTGCTAACAGGATTTGCGAGCTGCTGACCCTCTTTTAAAAAGGCATGTCTGTCTGTTTTTTTTTCTCATAAGAATCGGGTATCTCTTAGAATAAATCCAAGTTTCTTTCTGAATGTTGTGTTAGAACTATCCTTTAACTAGTGCACTCATATCTGTTTTCTTTCTGGTGGCTTAAATCAAAGAGAAAGGATACTTTACACCCTGAATGTGTAGAATTGGCTCAGGTTTTGGGATGCACGTATTTAGGAAAATGAAACCGTTGTCTTCTTTAATGTGAGGAGGAAAGGCCTAATGTTTGCTAAGCAGAACCATTCAGCAAAGATTATCTCTTGAAATGCGATTCCAAAACCAAACTTCTGTCTGAGGTTTTTTTTATGGCTATTTTCTAGTTGCTTATGCTCTTTGATTCTACTCTATCAGGAGTCCCTAAGGAAGGTCCCTGATGTTAGATTTAACTGTGTTATTCTTAAGTTATCTGGTGGTCTGTGAAGGGACTTCAATTAGTGGATCCAAGTCTCCCTCCAGTCATCTGTCTGTGGTGGGATGCTGTCATTCATCTAGCAGCTTTTGTTGGAGTTCTTTGTTCAACTACCTGTTTATATGTCCTTATAAATATGAGGGCTTCAAATCCTCTTTTTTTTCTCTTGATTTCTGCTGCCCGATCCTCCAGCATATGTGCTCTCAAACTGAAGTGTTCATACTCCTCAATGACTTGCCCTGAAATACCCCAACACAGGATACCATCTGATACAAGTATTTGGGACCCTTAACAAGTGCTAGTGGAAAAGTTTAAAAACCCCAGCTTCTAGACTGAAGTGTTCAGACTCGTCAAAGACCTGTCATGAAATACCCCAATACAGGATACCAACTGATACAAACGTTCAGGACCCTTAAGTGCAGGTGGAAAAGTTTCAAAACCCCAGCTTGAAAGTTTTGTATTCTAGTATAATTCCTGAGGGTTGCACATCGCTGAAATCGGAAGCAGAAACATCTTGTAACACCTAAACCTTATTTTTGCCCCATTTAACCTAGACTAACTTAAACTGTTTTCTAGTATCTCAGTTAACCTAAACTAATTTAAATTGCTCTCTAGTGCCATGTATTCCCAATGCCTTTTACCCACATGGTATTAGCCCATCCCACCTCCCTTTTTTCTACTTTTACAGCCGTCTGTCATTTTTTTAGTAGTTAGTCTCACTCTAGAGACCCTGTACTGTACAACTTAGACAGGGAAGAACTGTAAATCATTTCTATCATATTTTATACAAGTAGGTGGATTTCTCAACAAATCTGTTTGTGACCAGACAAACTGATAGCTTTTCAGCCCAGTTCTCTGCGGTCTGGTTATACCAATTCCACTCCAATACCCTAGCCCATTTCCCACCAATCCCAACTACTCCTACATTTAACATATATTAGCCAACCCCCTTACTACAGTTAACCAACCATAACACAGCTATCTCTCCACTCCACCTAACTCAATTAACCAGTCAGGAGACTGCCCCATTCAAACCCCCCACAGAATCATTCCCCACACCCCAGTACCTTTCCTACTAATCTTTACTCAAACAATCACTCTGTTTAATTACTGGTCTACCACCCTTATCACTCATAGCTCTCCTGTACATCCACTGCCACTATTTAATACATTACAAGTTATTTTGCTCTAAACTGTATACTAAGCCTCCCTCCATAACCTACTATTTCTACATAGCACAATCATCCTCTTTTACTCTTTTAACCCACCTAACTCCACATTACTTCAAACTGCTACTGTACCCCATATTCTAAGCACCATGTGTCAAAACCTACAATAATCACTGTATCCCCAACTGTCTTCAGTTGCTCCCAAATCGACCTAGCCTTACTTAAATCTCTCCCCCGTGTAACCCACACTAAGATATCTCAGCAGTATAAAAAATTATCTTTAGATACCTAAATCAATATCCCTGGTAGTAAACAAACAGATCCTAAGTGGAGATATACACACTAACCCTGGCCCTGCAAGTAAACCCACCACACCCACTTACTAACAACAACTTATACTAAACTGCCCCAGAACCATGTACTGACTTGTTGATATTAAATCTTAATATTAAAAGCATTCTAAACAAAACTCAAGAACTCCATGCTACCCTTGCATTATACTCCCCAGATGTAGTAGTCCTCACTGAGACTTTGCTTAAACCAGTGACAATGAAATAGTTCCTCCTGGGTACAGCATATATAGGAAGGATAGAACATCCAAAGAGGTGGAGGCATTGCACTACTATCCAAACAAAATCTCAGACTTGAAATCATTGCCCACAACCCCTCAAAATTCAATAATGCAGAAGTGCTACTCACCAGAGTAAAAATCAGTTAAAAAAATAACCTAATTATTATTGATTCCTACATTCCCCTAGTAATAACACTGACGCACTAGAATCCATTCTACAATGGACAACAAATAATTTCTCAGAGGAGACTGTCATACTGGGTGACTTCAATATCAGTTGGTCCACCTGTAACTCACCACACCTTACAGAGCACATTAATCTCCACGGATTCACCCAATTAATCCAAAATGCAGCTAGGGTAGACAAAGCCAAAAAAAAGAGTCCATGATGGATTGGATACTTACAAACCAACTACTACTATCATATCGCTCTGGCATTCTCCCTGACTCTTTTAGTGATCACCACCCAACATTTGTCCCCAGACATTATGTAAACCCAAGCAAAACATCCTCTTACTGGCAGGTCCGTTTTTCAAAAAAATTCAAATCCCAAGACTTTGTCAGCACCTTCAAACTCTGCAATTGGAATCCACTAAAATGCCTCACCAAGACACTGCCATTGATTATTTTAACACTACCATGTTAAGTTGTCAATCTCGCCTTCGTTCTTGCTGGATGGGTTCGGCTCCGACTCGGCACTTGCTTTAGCTTAGGAACTCCTTTTACCAGCTCGAGGCAACCCTATATCCCATGATGCAAGGCGGAACTACCTCAGATCTCGTTTGCCGCTTAGCGAAAGAGGTCTCCTTTACCAGCAGAGGTAAGTGAATTTCTTGTCAAAGAAAGAGAAGCTTAGTTAGGGTTTTATTTTTCCCTTTTAGTCATAGTATAGTCTGTAGTAGTTTTACAGCCCACCCTATTCCCTTGTTTTTTAAAACTTTTATACCCTTTTTAAACTTTGTGTAAAGTTTTAGTTAGGCCTAAAACCCCAGTTCTTAATCCCTTCCTGTGTGTTTGTGTAGGGGATTAATTTTGTGTGTTTGTTGGGGTTTGTGTGTGTTTTCTTCCTCCTAGGATATGTCTAGGGAAGGCAAGGTCTCAGGCTTCAAGAAGTGTGACTCGTGCTGTCAGAAAATGTCTCTGACAGACGGTCACACTTCTTGTGTTTATTGCCTGGGGCCTTTGCACCTGCAGGACTCCTGTGCTTTGTGTCACTCTTTTAGCCAGAGAGTCCTGCAGGAGAGGAGGAATAAACTTATCCTCCGTGGCTTACTTAAGCCTGAAGGTTCTCCCTCTAAAGCAGGGTCTGGGAAACCTAAGCCACCGAAGGCTCAGGCTTCAGTTTCCAAGCCTCCTCCGGTGGCTCCAGCTCCGTCGGAGCTGAGATCGGCTCCGGCTGGAACCGATGTATCTGCCTCGAAAGTAGTGGGTTCGGTGCCGGCTGGCTCCGATACCTTATCTACTGTAGCCTTGTCGGCTCTGGCTGGAGCCGACACCTTATCCAGCATCGGAGCCGAGAAACCTTCGGCTCCATCTGGTGTTCAGGGGACTTCGGCTCCGATGGCTCCGTCCCGAAAGAGATCTCGGTCCCCTTCATTACTGAGTATCCACTCGGCTCCGGGGTCTCCCCTTTTGTCGGAGCGGAGCCATCGGAGCCGATCTTCGAGATCTTCCAGGCTGTCTGACCACGACTTGGAGAGGGTGGTAAGCAGGCTGTTGAAGTCTCAGGCACTGGCCCAAATGCTCCATAGCCCGTCTCAACAGACTTCGGCTATAGCCTCACCCCTTGAACTTCCTCCTCCGACTCCACTTCAGAGTTCGGAGCCGGAGCTTCTCGGGACAGCGACTGTTTCGGTGCCGGAGCCGATACAGCTTTCGGCTCCGTCATCCTCGGCTCCGATCTCCTCCTTGAGACCTTCCTTGGAGGGATCCGGTCGTCGGGTTTCCCTTGTCGGCTCCGAGGGGCTAGTGGCATCGGACCCTTGTCTGACCCGCTCTCCCTCTCGGGCTTCGGCTTTGGTAAGCTCGGCGCCGACATCGGCCTCGAGCCTTCCCTCTCAGTGGAGCCGGGCATTCCTGTTTCCTCGAGCGGGATATTCCGGTCTCCCGGGGAGGGGAGCCTTTGAGGTGATGAGGAGTGTCCTGGCCTCTGAGCCTGGTCAACGGTCCATCCCTCTAGCTCCTCCCTCATCAGTGCCTGCAGACGCCTCTTGCCAGCCTCTTGCTCTCAGGCCCAGGGATCCATCGCCCCAGGTTTCCCCATTGGGAATTTCCTCCTCTTCTGAGGTTTCTCCTGATCCTGCAGGGGAACCCCCTCGGAAGAGGACGTGTAAGAGGAAACACACGGACTCCCCTGAGTCTACTACATCTGATACCGACTTAGATGAGTCGGAGGGTTCCCCACGGTCCCCCTCTGAGGATGTCTCCTTTTCAGACATCCTTGAGCTCCTCAAACAGAGGGGGAATTGGCCCTCCATTGACCCCTCTGAGGATGAGTCGGTATACCTGGAGGCTTTTGGATCCCGACCCTCCACCTCCTGGGTGTCTCCGCCTTTCGACCCACTGATGCAGGTAGTGGCTCGGAAGGAGTGGGCGGCTCCAGATTCTGTGGAACCTGTCCCCAGGAGACCATCCAAATTCATCACGGCCCCTACGGACAAACAGTTCCTTTCCAAGGGTGTCTCTGTGGATGCTATGGTGGTGGTGGCGGCCACTAAGAAGGAACTGGCGGATCCTTCAGTACCTGTCCATCCTCCTAACAAGGACTCTAGGACCATGGACAGGTATGGAAAGCGGATGTTTTCTTCAGCGACTTTTGCTATGCGTTCGCTGAATTATCTTTGTCACTTCACCAGGCTTCAACGAGATATTCTCAAAGAACTGGGTGAAGTAGTCCAGGATCATTCTGCTGCTGGGGCTCAGGAAAAGATTGCCTCGCAGCTTGCAATCCTGAATTCCATATCTAACTCCTCCATGCGGCTCATATCCTATGCGGCCGATGGAGCGAGCAGGGCCGCAGGCACAGGAGTTGCTCTTAGACGCCAAGCCTGGATGCGGCTTTGTAATTTTGCGGACCCCTTTAAGGCGTCCTTCACTAATACCCCCTTTGATGGTTCGGCTTTGTTCGGGCCTCAGGTGAAGGATACCTTGACCAGGTGTGAGCAGGACGGTAAAACTCTTTCTGCCGTTGGAGTCCAGTTTTCCACTCCTTCTAGACCATATCCCAAGGGTCAGAAGGGGGAAGATGTGGTTCAAAAGCCCAAGGAGCTACACCGGACGACGTGGTCAGTTTACCCCCAGAGGCAGAGGGGTAACAATAATAGACGCCGCCCTAGAGGCAGGGGGGGTCCTCAGAACCAGGGCAACAGGGAGTCTCTTCCTGAGAAGCCCTTTCAGCATCCCTGAGGTGTTGCCTGACTGTCCACCCTTGGAGACAGTCGGGGGAAGGATTTCGCTGTACCCAGTAGCCTGGCAATCCCTATCTCAAGAGAGTTAGGTACAGTCGATCATATCCGAGGGTTACAAAATCCCCTTCGAAAGGTTTCCCGTACCTCTACAATCCCTTCCAGACATCTCACCCGGTCAAAGGGATTTGGCAGAACAGGAGGTTTCAAAGCTCCTAGAAAAAAGCCGTCCAGACTGTGCCAGCAGACCAGGTAGGATCCGGCGTCTACTCGAGATTCTTTTTGGTCCCCAAAAGGACGGGAGATTGGAGACCAATATTAGACCTGAGCAATCTAAACAGATTTGTCAAGAAGGCAAGATTCCGGATGGTCACGCCTCAGTCCATTCTGCCCTTTCTGGGCAAGGACAACTGGATGTGCTCTATAGACCTTCAGGATGCGTACTATCACATAAAGATTGACAGACAACTCCAGAAGGTTTCTCCGCTTTCGGCTAGGGACCAGTCATTACCAATTCAGAGCACTGCCCTTTGGCCTCACTTCAGCCCCCAGAGTGTTCACCAAATGCATGGCAGTGGTCACAGCTCATCTGAGACGTCAGGGATTCCAGGTGTTTCCCTACTTGGACGACTGGCTCCTCTCCGCCACCACCAAGTGTCAGCTTCTTCAGTCCAGAGACTACACTCTACAGCTTTGCAGGAGTTTGGGAATTTCAGTAAATTTCGAAAAATCTTCTCTGCTGCCTTGCCAATCTATCACCTTTATAGGTGCAGAATTAAACACCGTCAAAATGATAGCCAGACTAACAGAGCAAAGAATTGTGGACATCCAAAAAGTCGTTCGGCTTCTATTGCAAAGCAACAAGATCAAAGCCAGATTTATACTGAAGGTTCTAGGTCTTATGGCTGCGGCCATTGTTCTTCTACCACTGGCTCGCTTCCACATGCATCTTCTGCAGTGGATGCTATTCACACAGTGGTCGTACCACAGTCTCCCGATGAGGCACGAAATCTTGGTCACACAGTCGTGCAGAGCTCATCTGAACTGGTGGATATCTTCCCCTCTTCTTCATCAGGGCCGACCGTTTATTCCCCCTCCCCCTCCTCCAGTTGCCACAGTCACTACGGATGCCTCTCTGATCGGGTGGGGGGGGCATTATCAGGGCAGGATGGTCCACGGGACGTGGCAACCCATAGAATACCATCTGCACATAAATGTCCTGGAGATGAGAGCAGTGCTTTTAACGTTGCAAGCCCTCAGCGACTTTCTTCCCACGGGGACTATTGCAGTACAAACGGACAACATGTCCGTGGTCTGGTACATCAACAAACAGGGCGGGACCAGGTCCTATCCGTTATGTCGAGTAGCTCTCAGACTTTGGCAATGGGCGATCTCTTCTCAGCGGTTTCTGATAGCAACGCACATCCCCGGCAGGTCCAACCTTTTAGCGGACAGGCTGAGCAGATCCATTCTGATGCCTCACGAGTGGTCTCTCAATCAATCTGTAGTGGATCAGATTTTTCTGAAGTGGGGCACTCCTTGTTGCGATCTTTTTGCTACTCCGCAAAACAACAAGTGCCCGATTTTTCACTCTTTTCCCCTTCCAGGCCAACCCCTGAGAGACTCTCTAACCCAGGATTGGCCCCGGGGACTTCTGTACGCTTTTCCTCCCTTTCCCTTGATTCCACAAGTCATTCAGAAAGCCACCGTTTTGAGAGCCATGTTGATCCTCATTGCCCCATATTGGCCTCGACAAATTTGGTTTCCGTCTCTGCATCGTCACCTTCTGGTGCAGCCCTGGCATCTGGACCCAGTTCCAGATCTCTTGATCCACCAGTCGGGTCAGCAGCACCGAGCCATTCATTCTCTCAACCTCACTGCTTGGTTGCTCCACTTCCTACCCTAGCCAGGCTACCGATGATTTCGGACTCAGAGACATTTTAGTGTCTTCTTTGAAGTCGTCCACTAGGATTGTTTATGCTAGCAAGTGGCGATGTTTTTCTATTTGGGCAAATTCCAAAAATATTGACCCCTTTACTGCTCCTGTACATTCGGTTTTAGATTTCCTGGCGGAGGTTTTTCATTCAGGATCCTCGTCATCTACAGTCAAAGTACAACTGGCTGCTATTTCCAAGTATCATGTTGGCTTGCATGACAATAACATTATGTCTCATAGATTATGCAAGGCCTTTCTGAGAGGAGTTTTTCTCCTAAAACCACCTATAAAGCATCCTCCTCCGCAATGGGATCTAAACTTAATGTTGGCATCCTTGATACTACCTCCCTTCGAACAGTCTGCTTCATGTTCTTTGAAATTATTGACCTGGAAAACTATATTTTTACTGGCTGTCACTTCTGCAAGAAGAGTTTGAGATTCAAGCTCTCTGCATTCGTTCCCCTTATTTGGTTTTTCATAAGGACAGGGTATCATTAAGAACTAACCCTTCCTTTCTTCCCAAAGTCGTATCTCAAACCAACATTAATCAATCTATAGACCTACCAGTCTTTTTCCCAAACTATTCCGACAGAGCTGAACAGAAACTGCATTTTTTGGATGTCCATCGTCAGCTCAGGTACTATTTGCATAGAACTAAACAATTCAGAAAATCGGACCAATTATTTGTCTCCTATGCAGAAAACAGGATAGGTCTTCCAGTCTCTAAAGTGACCTTATCCAGATGGTTAACTTCCACCATTTCCTATGTATACTCTCTCAGAGGCAAGCAGCTATCTTCTAAGCCAAAAGCACACTCAACCAGGAGTCTATCCACTTCTGCAGCTTTTCAGGATAGACTACCCATTGATACCATTTGTGCAGCAGCTACTTGGGCTACGCCTCATACCTTTGTCTCTCATTACAAATTGGACTTGGCCTCCAGAGATAGGGCCAGTTTTGGTTCCACAGTTCTCAAGAGTCTGTTCCATTGAGCCACCCGGGATACAGGTGCTAGGGACGCGGTCCCATCCAGCAAGAATGAAGGCGAGATTGACAACTTAACATTTAGAAGTTATGTACCTACCATAACGTTCCATGTTAGTTGTCTTCTCGGCTTCTTTCTTGGGTCCCTCCCTCCTTCCCCCTGGCCTGGACAGATCTTGAAGAGTTCCTATTAGGTTGTTTCCTCCTGAGCCTTCATATGAGGACTTCTATTAGGATCTTATGTTCCTAATTATGTTAGGATAGTCTTTAGCAGGGTAGGTTAGCTACCAAACGAGATCTGAGGTAGTTCCGCCTTGCATCATGGGATATAGGGTTGCCTCGAGCTGGTAAAAGGAGTTCCTAAGCTAAAGCAAGAAAGAAGGCGAGAGAAGACAACTAACATGGAACGTTATGGTAGGTACATAACTTCTAATTCTTAAATATCCTAAGTAATGTGGCCCCCACTAGAACAGTAAGAACTAAGACCCAATTACGCACCCTGGCTTACCAGAAAAACTAGGGCACTACTGAAAGAGATAAAGCCTGGGAAACTTGGGTCCACAACAAAACCACTACAGATCAACAAAAATACCTTGAACTAAGAAACAAAGCTAAAAAGCATATCAGACTTGACAAAAAAAAGTCACTATACTGAAATACAATCCAAACATAAGAATCTGCAAAAATTTTGGAATGCCATCAACACAATTTTGCAACCTGGCCGAACTACTACTCTCCCCCATCTACCAGCAGCTCCATTGAAAATATTGCTACCCAGTTCAACAAATCTTTACAGAATCCATAAATGCCCTAACCAATAAAAACTTTCCAGAACCACCGCCGAACTTCTCCTCCCTAACTCATCAACTTCTCACTGCAACCAGTTCCAACCAGGACCATGTATAAATATTTTAACAAACTTAAACCCACTACCCTAGCAGCAGACCACCTACCTGCTGAATACCTTAAAATCACAGGCAAAGCTATCTCATAGCCAGTTTTCACACTAATCAATTGTTCTGTCTCTGAGCAATGTGTCCCAAGCATCTGGAAAATGTCTCACATAATATCACTACATAAAGGAGGGAACTCAACTGAACTGTCAGATTACCTGCCAATTTCCATCCTATCCCCTTTATCAAAAATTCTCGAAAGGTGCATCCACACTCAAATACTAAATCATCTGTTATCCAACAATCTACTAGCTAACACCCAACATGGCTTTCACCTAAATCACAGCACTACCACAGCCCTAATCAGTTTCTCCAACACAACTAACCAACACCGGAATGAAGGTAACCTTGTATCCTCTATCTTTCTAGACCTCTCCAAAGCTTTTGATACCGTCTTTCATAATAAACTCTTAACTGTTTTAACAGAATTCTGTCAAAGCTACTCCACTTTTACCTGGTTCCAAGACTACTTGACAGGACGTAAGCAAGCTGTCAAGGGCAAAATAACTTGTCTCCTCTTCTCCCCATTACTCTAAGGGTCCCCCAAGGTTCCATCCGTGATCCCCTTGTCTTCAGTCTATTCACTAACAACCTTCATACTGCCACTCTACATGCCACACTAGTACAATATGCTGATGATTCACCCCTAATCCGTTCTGCCCCTACCCTCCAAGAACTCCAAAAAATAACTTGATTCCTTCTCAACAGTCGAAACATGGCTATCAGGTGCACAGCTCATACAAAACCCAAGCAAAACTAAACTTATGCTTTTCCACCCTACTAAAGGCTGAGATCCAACTCTTCCTTTTAAAATAATATCTAGTAACAATACTCTTATTGCACCAGTCCCCCAAACTAAACTTATAGGAGTCATAATTGATCAAGCATGAAGTGTAACTTGCATATTGCCCAAACAATAAAAAAGTTCATCAAAAAATGAGAACTCTATACAGATGCAAAAATTACCTTTCTAATAACACCAAAATAACTCTTGCCAGAACCCACCTTGTTTCTACACGTCTCTATGCATCACAAATACTGATCAGTCTCAATAAATCAGGCTTAACTAAAATAGACAAATGCTACAATAAAGTAGCAAAATTTGCAACAGATTCAGCCTTTAAGACCCATCACTGCCTAGCCCTGAAACAACTATCCTATCTAGAACTACCCAACCTGCTCAGACTTAACCAGCTTACTTTAGCCTACCAAACAGTATGCCAACCTGAGAAAATCCTAGCTCTATAAGGCTTACTAAACCAGTATCATAACCAATGCTCACTCTGATCTAATAGCAAATCACTAATGGTCATCCCTGGAAGTGAAAATAATGCAGGGGACACTCACTATTCCTGTAGAGCAAAAGGCTGGAACACCATACCCCTTAACATCAGGACTACAGGCAACAAATCCATTTTCAAAAACCTCAAATCCCATTTAGCTAGCTCTTGGATGTGTAACTGCACCGACCCAGGCTAACTTACCTATACTACATTTTATAACACAGCATCCGCTATAAATAAGTAAATCTAAGATGCTACACATATAATAACACCTACACCCCCATTATAAAGCATTTTTTCCCTTCGGAAGCCTGACCATTTTATAACTAGCTATACTACATTTCATTCAAGCATATAGGTCAACCACTACTTTTACTAGTCTTGTTTCTACATGCTCCCCAGTACCTCCACTATTCTTCCATCTCTCATATACACTTGACTTCCAGACAAACCTCTCAACCATACCAAATTCCTCTGTATTTATCAGTTTTGAGGTCAAAATATTGGGGTGCCATGAATTCCTGAGTGGCCCCTTTAATTTCCGAATTTCCCAGTCTCTTTTTATTTTTTGCTGATGTCATCATGTGCAGGACGTGCGAGATGACGTCAGCGTCATGAGCAGACTGCCAGCCTGTCTGATTATGGCTGGGCTTGAGAGGGTGTTTATCTACATGTGCAAGTGCAGGCAAGCAGTCGTGGTTCATTCATGTACGCGGTGGTTTATAAGTGCAGCAGAATGCAGAGAGTCAGTGGCTCAATGTGGACTTATCGTACCAGTCTGATGTGAAAGAAAATGAAAAATATATTACCAGCAGTACTGCAGTAGTTCTTGTACTCCTGCCTCCTTCAGGTACCGTTACCATGCCATCTTTACCTTCACTGAGGTGACTTATTTGAGCTCCTTTTCCATATCGATGGCAAAACAAGTAGTATAATGCCCTGAGCTGTTTTCTTTAAAATACAGTAGTTCATATTTCCTGAAAAGCCAGAGTCTGCTATACAGTACATCACTCACAATCAGGAAAGCTCTGTGACTCTCTACTACCATGCATTGCAGATATTAAGTGTACCACTTAACTGTCCAGATTTTGAAGAACATCCGTATTTTTACCTCATATTTTTTGTCAGCCCCTCATAAAATCTGTGTTTTTTCTGGTTGACTAGTTGTGATTTGAAGTCATCAAGTAATCTCAGACATTTGAGCTTGACTTCACAGCCTTCAGAAATTGCATGTTAATTTAAAACCTGTTGTAGCAACTTTCTAAGTTTATAAGAGCAATATTAAAAAAAATGTCCTTATTTTCATGCATGCATTTATTTGTCCCCACATTATTTTAGGCTTTGTCCAGATTTCTTGCAGTAAGAGGTTGAGAGATATGATAATGACCTGATGCGGTAACATCAGTGAAATAGACATTTGCACATTTGTCTGAGCATGTGTATATATTTGTGTGTCTGTGTGTGTGTGTCTGTGTGTGTCTCTGTCTGTGTGTGGGTGTGTCTCGGTGTGTGGGTGTCTCTGTCTGTGTGCCTCTGTTTGTCTGTGTGGTGCTTTGTTACTCTCTTTGTCTATCCTGTTTTTGTGCAAATTTGATTCATGGATTATTATGTCTTTTGTGTCTGCTTCTTGGAGGCAAATTATCGAAAAGATTTCTGTAACTGCCTTGTCTCCAGAGAGCAGAAGCATATGAAAGCCAAAGAAAATAAAAGATAAGCATGATGTTTTCTCAACCTTGTTCTTGGATATTGCTTCCATTCTTTGTTGTAAGATATTTGCCTTTGCCCCTGTTGCTGCAGTCTTGTGTGCCCCTGTCAGTGTGATCTGTCTTGCCAGTGCCAACAGTATGATTAGCTGGTGGCAGAGTTCAGTGCACCATGGAGAGGTTGTAGTGTCACAGCGCAGTGCTGCTGCTTAGCAATCCACAGGAAAGAGGATTAACAGGTTGCTGAAGGAATCAAGCTCCCCATAGGCAGATGCCATCCTTGTTTTGATTATATTTTGTGTTTAATGTTCTGTTCAATTTGTGCTTGAAGGTATCCCACAATTCCATTTGAGTGGGTGGTGTTATATAATTATGTATGTAAATTTTATGTTAATCAGTGTGCAGATTTGTACCTATTTTTCGTGGGCCTTTGTCCAGATTGTTGATGTTACCAGGTTAAGAGATATGCTTCCAGATACTACCTCAACTCACAGAATAATGTTGACATACTAGTATAGTTTGAAATCACATGGTTACAAAAGTAGCAGACTAGTCAATATCTTGTGTTTCTCTTACTAAACCTTCTCTATGTACAACAGAATTGTTTACAGCTATAGTACGATTCAAACTGTTTTAAGATCTCACTAAATTATCCAATGATAATGTGTCTTAAAAATCAACTTCCTTCTTCCCCTTTTGTATCTGTGTCTAACCACAACATATTTTATGTAATGTTCTCTCAGTTTCTACTTTTTGATTGACGCATGCTATATTCACAGTACTTCTTACTTTGTTTATGTACTGTCTTGCATATTAGTGTTATTTTGTATTTTATATAGTTATTTATTTATTTTTGTTAATGGAGCTTTTCTCCCTGGGCCTCCGCTGAAAACAGGCAACCTACCCAGTCGGACTTTCCCTGTGAACAAATATAAAATAAGTAAATAAAATAAGTTGATTGGAAGGAGTATGCCTGCATAGTGCTTGGGAGTGAACCGATAGGCTCAGGTACAAGACATTATCACCTTGTGTAGTATATGAAGTCACAGCATGTCTCAGCATAGGGTCTGCATTTTCTTGAAAATGGGAGTTTTAGACAAATTTAATTGCCTCAGAAACATAGAGGAAGTAAAGACCTGACTATCACCCAGAGATTCAAGGATCAGTTAGCGGCCTCAGTGCCAGAAGAGCCACTGAGGAGTAGAAGAAGGAGAATGTAGAGACCAAGCCTTGTTTCTCTCAGGGTGGGGAGGGGAAGAGTACATGCTCAGGAATTTGTCATGTTGTTCTGTTGGAATATATAGAAGGGCTGGTTTAAACATCTCTCCATAGTTATTAGTGTTTACAGCTTCAAATCTGCAGTTTGTGTTAAATATTTATCTAAATATACTTAAAGATGTCCTTCTATTCATATTCTGCAGTATTCATCACATTACCGAGTTCGGCTCTGGCTGACTCGTACGTCCAGCCAGTATACAAAAGCTAAATGCTACTGTAAGGTACGTATGACAGCGCACATCATCTTGCGTACTTTGGCCATGAAGAAACTGGTATAAAGTGGTTGCTAGCACATACCACCCTCAGAATGTTTCTGCTGCCTGTTCGTTCGCCTGCTCCAGATGTTCGCTCGCCAGATTAGTCGTGAACCTTGGTTCAGATAAGAACGCTGTAGGGGTTTTCTTTCTTAAAATTTTTGCCACCGTTTGTTTTTGGGTGATTTCATGTCAACTAGGAAGGGCAAGTGTCAGTCTGGAAGGCTGGTTCCACATAAGGACTCTTACGACCTCTGCTTATTCTGTCTAGGCCCAGACCACGACCATACTGCTTGCACTATTTGTAAGTAGTTTGTTCCAAAAACCCTTGGGAGCCTTTTAGCTTCTCTTTAGAGAACCAATGCCTTAAGTGTTTAGCATGTGAGATGGAGGTTACATTGGGCCCTTCGGATGAGCCACAATCAAAAAAGGCCATGAAATCTCAGTCTGATCTTCCTGCTTTGCCCTCCCTTCTGGACATCCCTCCTGAGGCTGATATAGGCCTAGAGGCCGTACCGGAGTCAGTGGATGTCCCTTTGGTGGGTACCACAGGAGAAGCCCCAAAGGAGTCTACCAGCATGTCTGCAAGGGAATTGCAGACGTCTGACTCTGGCGAACCATGACATGTAATTTCCTAAGCCCTGCATGGCACCACCGAAATCACTATGTGGGAGGATGTGCACATGGACATCGTGGAGTGCAGGCTGATGTCAGGCCCATCCACCTTCCATCACATAGAAGCTCTCAAGAAGAAAAAACAAAATGCTTTGCGTTGTTCTTGTTCCACAGGAGCAAGCTCCTGATTTGCAGACTTTTTCACAAAGTCTAAACCTCAAAATGCACTCTCTCGAGGCACTCCTAAACATAGAGAACATCGATATCTGTGCAGTAACTGAGACCTGGTTCAAGGCTCCAGAGAGCACTCCTGCAATACCGGGCTACAACTCTTACCATATGAAGATACAAACTCAAACGGCTTCAGGTACACTGAGGTGCCCAAAACCCACAAAAGCAAAAGTAGACGAAGGCACCAAAGTTACACACTGGAAATCAGTCACAGTACTTTATTACAGAAAACAAACGGTGAGCGCTTTCACAACTTAATGTTGCTTCATCAGACCCAACATTAAGTTGTGAAAGCGCTCACCATTTGTTTTCTGCAATAAAGTACTGTGACTGATTTCCAGTGTGTAACTTTGGTGCCTTCATTTACTTTTACAACTCTTACCACACTTTTCGGCGACCAAAACACTAAAGGTGGAGGAGTGTCAATATTCACCAAGGATATTCACACAACCAGACTAGTTGCCCAACACAATGCGTCTGAAATTCTCCAGGTGCATCTAACACTAGGTAAGACTGCAATCCAAATTGTAGCTTGCTACAGATCCCCCACCATACCCCAAGATTCTCGCTACACCTTTCTAAAACATACTGGAAAATATTAAGATAGAACCAAACACCCTAATACTGGGTGATTTTAGCTACCCTGCCATTAACTGGGAAAACTACTCATGTACCAACACCTTTGCCCAACGGTTCTTGGAATTCATAAATTCCAACGCCCTGGATCAGCTAATCCATAGTCCCACCAGGGGCTCCAATATCCTAGACCTGGTCATTACCAACATGGGAAATCGAAGCTCCACACCTATGGTCACCTCCTCGTTAGTCAGGTCTGACCATAAGCTAATCATCCTTAACATCCACATCCCACCCCCAGTAAGGAAACCTCCATAAAAAACTTCTCCAAAGCCAACTTCTTGCTACTCAAGTCAGAAGTGACAAACTTCATGACACCTATGCAGATGGGAACTGAAAGTTCAACTACTGAATCTTACACTAAGCACTGTACGAACACATCCACTCATGCATGAATCGTGCCATCCCAAATAGAACCAAGATGCTCTCATCCAAAAAAAGGAGGCCAATCTGGTGGTCCCCTGCCATAAACAAACTTTACAACAAAAGGAAGAAACTGTTGCAGAAAAGAGGAAAATCCCAGGATGCAAAAAACTCCCTTACCAGCCTCAGTAAGAAACTATATATATATATAAAACATAAGGCTCCCTGAATTTTCAAAAACATTAATTTTTTCAAGAAAAACACTTTAAAGTTCATGTCCATATATTCAAAAGTCCATTGAGCTTTATTTAAAGTTAACAGGATGGTATTCACCTCTTCTGTTCACAACTTCCGAAGAACCAGAGGTATTCACCTCTTCTGGCCTTCTTAAATTTTGCCCAACAGTCTTAACGAAACTATATTTCATGGTACAAATTTTCCAAAAGCACCTCTGTTATTGCATGAACCAATGTGTAACACTCGCATTCCCCCTGTACTAGGAGAAAAATTGCTGACAAAGTAACTTTCAGGGCGCCCCCACCCCCGTTTCACAAACAAACAGTCATCATGGACACAACCAGAATGTTATGCCCAGAAAGTATTTTCACTAAGATCACACATCCGCATAGTGAAAATAATTCGATGCATTGAGAATGAAGTTCTTTTTCATAAGTCAGCTTGCAATATAAGGACCCAACATATGTTTTGTAGTGTTAAACACCACAATGTTAACACCAAACCTTTCCAGTTGAACTAAATACACAGGTCACAAAAATGCCATCCGTAGAAAACTGAGGCAGGTAAACGGTCAAAAAGCCCCACACACTAGATAATATTTAACAAAAATCACTAGTACTTGGCCAAGTGAAATAGAAATGTCCCGGACTGAAAGATAAGTATCTTGCTTCTGTGTGTTGTAAAAACAACTGACATATATAACCAAGTGTTAGAAAAACGTGCCCTCCGTTGTTAACGACACCAACATAACCATCAAAAGTTCACAAATACACAAGAAGCTCCAATTCTTCCTACAAATCTTCCATAGATGAAAAATAATGGGTAGCTCAGTAATTCCAATAGTAACTTTGAAGAAAGCGCCCTCTGGATAAAAGGTAGATGCTCCAGCAAACGCCACCAGCAGACTGCAACGAAGGAACTCCCCACACCAAAACTTCTGCAAGGACGGTAAAAAGTAGTCATTCCTCTGTTTGTTGGCTTTTCTAGTTCTGTGTGCCTCTAAATCACCTTGCAGAAGGGCAAATTAGGCAAGGACTTAGTTGTTTTGTAGTTTAATTTGCACTCCAGAGCTGCTTTTGCTGTGCTTTTATATTAATTCCAAGGTCATTCATCTAGTGAAAGAAGGTGTTTACATTGTCTGAGTTGGGAAGTACTCTAGGAATCGCATAGTGTGGTTGTTGGTCAGAGAGCATAGGAGTCCGTTTTCAAGCTGTTTTTTTTCTGTTATAAATCAGATAAGTTTGAGTGTAGCTGCCCACTGAGTGGTTAGCATTGCCCCGTATAGTAGCAAATGCCTTGACAGTAAAATTTCGCTGTAAAGTTTAGATTAGGTCTGAAACCTATTAAACAGTGTAGCATTGTATGGAAATAAGTTTAGAGAGCAGCTAGCCTGTGCATTGAATAACACTACCATGTCCCAGCATTATGCAACATTTTGCCCTTAACCCCAGAAACTACCCTAGGAGATCCCTATTAAAACCCAGTCCTTAATCCTAAACAGCCTACACTATTACAGGACTGGACAACATGGATATGCAATCTCCAAATGTGTCTGTGGCCAGCTTGATAGATTTGGGCATCCTAAGGCAAGGTAGCAGTTGTGTCATGTTTTCCGACAACCGGTTAATCATTAAAGAAAATAACACTGTATGCAAGAGTTGTAAATACACAACTTCCATGGCGGGAAAAATGTTGCATACAAATGAGGTTTCAAGAATGGCCACAGTACAGCCTTCACACACACGCGCGCGCACACAGACACACACACACACGCGCGCTCGCACACAGACACACACACACACCCTAAGGCACTTTTAAAAGAAATCTTTCCAAATCTCAAGGACATCCAAAGCCACCTAATGGCAACAATGCTCCTCAGCAGTCACTAAAGGACGCACCAAAAGCAACAGCAAGCATCTGACATATGCCTTCACCCAATCATCCCCACGAGCAAGCCCATAAGTTAAGCATACAATTTACCTAATACTCTTGTCATTGGGGTTTCCATTGTGTGACACAGCGATGCTCCACTCACCAGATTAGACAAGAAGATGATAACGGTTATTTGTCTATCTGGAACCAGGATCCACAGTGTCACCTATGCACTCAGATTATTGCACTTCAGGTACCAATATGATTCTTTCATAGTCCATGTGGGTGTAAAATGACCTGAGGCATACCTCACTGGACTTTATGAAAAGAGACATAATGGATGTCTCGGAATATACGATGTTGTGTAATCCAGTCATGCCTACATTCTTACCTGTGGGTTTGGAGCCGAATGTCGGCTCCAACTCTGCCAAATGTTTTAGCTCTAAGTCTTTCTGTTGGCTGGGCTAAGATGGTATCCCATGCTGCACTGCTCTCTATCTCCAGATCTCGTTTGCTGCTCGTGTAGCTCAGACATGGTCTCACTCTTGGCTGTGGCTAAGTACCCTTTTTCTTTATCAGAGATGTTTTTTGCAAAAAACTATTTTAATAGCTGTTGTGTATGTTCTTGTCTTGTCTTGTGGAAAAGTTGTGTTTTGATTGTTTTTTTCTGTGGTATCCCACTAGCTGTTTCCAACTGGCTAGGCCCATTTCAGTTAGAGGACCTAGTCTGTCCCCTTGCTTTCCTTGTGTCATAAAAGTTTACCGGGACCAAAACCGTTTTAAATTAGAGGTATTAGTCCTTTCCCTCTTGTGTTTGTGTCTAAAGATCATTTAACTTAGAGATCTTGTGGTGTTCTGTTTGTTGTAGGCTTTTTCCTGCCTTGTGACTGTTTGACCGTTGGTCCTTTTATTCAGTGGTTAATTGTTGTTGGTTAACTATGTCCAAAGATACTAAGGAGTACAAGCCCTCGGGCTTCAAAAAATTGCTCTAGGTGCAGTTATAAAATGTCCATTATTGATGGGCACTCTGTGTGTGTATTGTCTGGGAACGATTCATCTCCAGGAGTCGTGCAGTTTCTGTCATGCCTTTAGTCCGTGAGGTCTTCAGGAAAGGAAGAATAAATTGATTTTGAAGGGACTTCTGAAACCCTCCTTCGAGGAGGGTCTAGAGAGTGCTTCCAGCACCAAGGCAAAATCCTCTAAAACAAAAAAGAGATCTCCGGCTCCATCAGACTCCTCTGAGCCACCGGAGAAAATAGCAAAGTCTGCTTCAACATCCTCGGCTCCATTGTCCTCGATGCCGCAGGAAGTGTCAGTTGTTATGGAACCTGCTTCGGCTCCAATCTTCTTGGAACCTGTTCAGAGCCAATCGCCTGGCATTAGGCCAGTATCCCCTCCTCGCAGGTCCCCTTCAGAGAGGAGGTCTCTATCTCCTTCTCTATCCTCCAAATCTTCCAGGACGTTATCAGATGTGGACGGCGATAGAGTGGTGCAGAGACTCCTTCAGTCACCGGTTCTGGCAAAATTGTTCTCAGCTCCGACCCAGTCGACTCCGAAGCCGGTCCCTCAACCTGCTTCGATACTTCCTCCTCTGAGCACATCTCAGCTTTCGGAGCCGGAGTGCTCGGCTCTGTGTGATGTCCCTAGGTCAGTTCAGACAGCCCCTCCTGGCTTATCGGTGCCGACGTCAGCCCCGACCCCGTCGGCGCCATCCATGGGGTTCAGGACTCAGGATTCTTTGGTTGGACCCGAGGGAGAGGCTTCAGGACACCTCTTGGCTCCTTGTCTCCCTCTCGGTGCTTCGGCATGGGAAAGTTTGACTCCTGTCTTGGCTTCGGAGGCTGGTCGTTCTTCGGACTCAGAAGGACCAGCCTTCGAGGCCATGCGGAGCGCGCTGGCCAGGTCATCAGCGGCATCATGCGGGTCGGTTATTCTGTCCCCTACTACACCGCTGCAGGTCTCTGATCGCCATCTCTCTCTAGACAGTGGAGCCCCAAGGCCTCAGGGTACCCCCGTGAGTGGTCCCCACATTTCTGAGGGCCCCTCAGAGTTTTTGCCTGAGGAGTCACCCAGAAAGAAGACGTGCAAGAGGAAGCACATAGATTCCCAGGATGAGTCTCTCACATCAGACACCAACCTCGAGGAATCTGAGGGGTTCCCTAAGTCATCCTCTGAGGATGTTTCTTTCTCTGACATCCTAGAGACTTTGAAACAAAGAGGTGACTGGCCATCCAAAGCCCCCTCCAAAGAGGAGTCGGTCTTCCTGAAGGCCTTTGGTGCTGAGATCTCCACCTCCTGGGTATCTCCACCCTTCGACGTGCTTCTGGATTTGGTTTGTCAAAGGTTGTGGGAAACCCCTGACTCTGTGGAACCAGTCCCCAGGAGACCCAATAAATTTTTGTCTGCTCCTCCTGATAAGGAATTTCTGTCCAAGGGAGTCCCTATGGATGCTATGATGGTGGCAGCTGCCACCCAGAAGGAATTATCAGAGGCTTCTTTCACCGTCCATCCCCCTAACAAGGTGTCTAGGACCATGGACCAGTACGGGAAGCGCACTTTTTCTTCAGCGACCTTTACCTTACGGTCACTGAATTACTTATCACACTTTACACGGCTCCAAAGAGACCTCCTCAAGGAGCTTGGAGATACTCTCATGGGTAACGCTTCTGAGGCGGTGGCCCAGACGGTCAGTGCTCAGATGTCTACCCTCAATTCCATTGCAAACTCTTCCATGAGGCTAATCTCCTATGCAGCCGAGGGAGCGAGTAGGGCAGCAAGTTCAGGAATTGCTGTTAGGAGGCAGGCCTGGACGCGCCTTTGTCATTTCACGGAGGCCTTCAAGTCTTCATTCACCGACGCCCCTTTTGATGGTTCCTCTTTGTTCGGAACCAAGGTGAAAGACACACTCACTAGGTGCGAGCAGGAGGGAAAAACTCTGTCTGCCATAGGAGTCTGTTTTTCCCTTCCCTCTAGGCCTTATCCCAAGGCCCAGAGGGGTGGCAAAATGTGGTTCAAGAAATCACAGAGGTATTTTCCCGGTGCATAAGGTGAGCCCCCCTCCATAGGCAAGGGAGGGAGGTGGTTATTCAGGGAGACGCCGCCCTAGGGACAGAGGAGGCCCCCACAACTCGGGAGACCGCGATTCCTGTCGTGGTTCTCCCTACCACCGCTCCTGATGGGAGGCCCGACTGTGTGTTTCCGGAGCCAGTCGGGGGTCGAATCTCATTATACCAGGAGGCCTGGCAAGACATCACCCAGGACCAGTGGGTTCTACGAATAATTTCCGGAGGATATGTCATCCCCTTCTCGTCAAATCCTCCTCCAGTCAAGAAAATCCCGGATGTTCCACCCAGTCAAAGGGTTTGCACAGCTTCAGAAGTTTCAAAGCTGCTAGAAAAAGGAGCCATCCAACATGTCCCCTCAGACTAGATCAGATTAGGGACTTACTCCAGATTCTTTTTGGTGCCAGAAAGAACAGGGGACCTGAGACCCATATTGGATCTCAGTCAATTGAACACCCATTTGTAAATGTCCAAGTTACGAATGGTCACATTGCAGTCTATTCTCCCATTGTTGGGAAAAGAAGTGTGGATGTGCTCCATCGACCTCAAGGATGCTTACTACCACATAAAGATGGACAGGGCATCCAGAAGTCACCTATGCTTCCAGCTGGGAGCCAGTCATTTTCAGTTTCGAGCCCTGCCCTTAGGCCTCACCACAGCCCCCAGGGTGTTTACCAAATGCATGGCAGTGGTGACTGCTCACTTGAGACGTCGGGGATTCCAAGTGTTTCCGTATCTAGACGACTGGCTCCTTAATGCCACCACCAGGCATCTACTATTTCAGACCAGGGATGCTACTATCAACCTATGTCAGCAGTTGGGCATCACATTGAACTGGGAAAAATCTGCCTTGTCCTCGCAGCGTGTCACTTTTATAGGCGCGCCAAACTAGACACCGTCCTCATGCAGGCGTTTCTACCACAGGAAAGAATCAGAGTCCTACAACAACAGGTTTACACCTTGCTGCCTGTGCGAAGAGCGAAGGCAAGATAGGTCCTCCAGCTGTTGGGGACAGTGGCTGCTACGATAATGTTAGTCCCTCTGGCAAGGTTAAATATGAGGCTCCTTCAGTGGCTACTCTTTGCCCAGTAGTCTCTTCAACGTCTTCCACATGTTCATCATTTTTAACTGTTGCAGTCATTGCACTTGGGTTATCCTGCTGGCAGGCGACCCGCAGTCGGCCCGAGTTCCAAAGTCTTGGTCCGGCATCGGTTGCTGTTGCCTCTTCCCTGACGTCAGTGTGCCAGAGTTATAAAAATTGCAATCGATGCCATTTTCTTCAGTCTTTCTTGCCGCGCGGTGCCCAAAGCAAAAGCACTTCGCAAGTGCCAATCAGCCGACTCCTGAGATTTTCAAAATTGAATTTCAGAACGAAAGTCTTCAATAAAGCTAAGTATCCCGTTGGGGAAACTTTTTCTTGCTCCAGACCGATGTCAGTAAAAGTTAATAATTGTATTTCTTGTGGGAAGCAAATACCTCATAAGGGCGTTCACTGTTACTGCATTCCTTGCCTAGGCCCTGACCACGACGTTACTAGTTGTCGGTTTTGTGCTAGATTCAATAAACACACCATTAAACGTCTGTTTGATTTTGCTTTACATTATTTTGGACGAAGATTTAATTACATAGTGCCGTCAGAACAACAGATGACCGCAATGTATAAAAAGCGCAAAGACAAAGAAAAAGACAGGCATCCGAGGTCCCAAACCGACGAAGCCTCTTCTAGGCCAGTTCTCAGTGAGGCATTTTCGCAGCCCTTGACACCCGCTACCTCAGAGCCACAGGCCATAACCGACAGCCATGTGTAAACACTGAGGCCTGTGGAAACTCTACCCTCAGATGGGTCCGGAGCCACTGAGCAGGCACCGGCTTCTGAGGGTGTTTTCAGACCTTCACAGCTTACAATTAAGGCTACTACAGCAGCAAAGGCAAAGTTAAAAACACCATTAAAGACAAGGAAACAAGTTCAGCATTCTCCAGAACAGTCATCCATGCCAAAGAAACAGATGCTTAAAATGGCCGAAAACCTTATTACTTTAATCAGGGGCTCCCATCCCCCTCCTGACAAAAGGCCTAGGCAAGACATTGATTATGATTCCTCTGATCAGATTTCCATTTCCTCTGATTCTTCTTCTGATCAGGGCTATTCTCTCCCTCACTATGAGGATTCTAATGCTGAAAAGTCCATTCATTCAGCCTCTCCGCCTGAGGATTATTCTTTTGGGGAAACCCTGCACACCATGAGGGAGCATTTCCATTGGGAGAGCCAGGATTACTCAGAATCCAAGAAAAGGCTCAGAGATTTCCTTTTATTGCCTCAGTACAGGCCTCTGTCTATTCTCCCTGTGCTTGATATTGTAGATGTTTTTTCTGAATCCAGTCTGTCTCCAGATTCTTTACCCCTGCACCAGTAAAGCCAGACAGGTACTACAGGGTCCCTGGCTCTCATAAATTTCTTTATAAAAACCCCGCTGCAGACCCAGAAACAATTTCTTAGGGTCCTAAAGGGGTTAAAGCTTCCACAGCCAAAAATCCTGTCCCCTGAGATAGACACTTCTGCTACTTTAGCTGTAAGAGCTGTAAACTGTCAGTTTCACATGCTTAAATATCAACAGTATCTCATGTCATTGGTAAAGCAGAAAATGGTTACAAATATAGAAAGTCCTGACAGTAAAGAAATGCAGGATTTATTGCATGCAGTTGAGCAAGTGGGAAAGCATACTTTACAATGTGGTTTTGATTCAGTAGAGGCTTCTTGTAGAGCCGCAGTTACAGGCTCTGTTATTCGAAGGCATGCTTGGTTGAAAGAACAAAGTTTACCTGACCATGTTAAAGTTAAATTATTGGATGCTTCACTACAGCATGATACTTAGATTGGTGTTAAGGCAGAAGAGGTGTTAAAGAAAATGGAGGATAAAGCAAAATCAATGCAGACAGTAAAGGATTTCTTACAGGTTCAACCACCCAGGTTTAGCAGAAACTGGCCTTCAAAAAATTGGTCCTTTCCGGTGTCAGACTGTCCACAAAGAGGCAGATACAGATGCCCAGTCGGCAGATCTCAACCTAAGGCCCCTTCCAGACCTAAACAATGGGGTGCTTCAGCCCCCAAAGGAGGGTAAGACAAATCACAACCTTATACGAAACAGTCCCAATGACTTCCCTCTACAGATGCCAAGCACTTACATTTTGGCAGCACCCCTAGGGGGAAAGCTAGCACTTCTCAAAAAAATTGGCACAATCACCCAGGACAAATGGGTACTGAATATTGTTCCTCAAGGTTACAGTTTCCACTTTCACATGCTTCCAAAATCAAGAGGTATGCCAGACCTGCCACAGAACCAATGGGCAGAGGCGCAAAAACAAATTGCTGCTTTCATGGACATGGGAGCTATTCAAAGAGTACCACAGCAAGAACAGGGGCAAGGATTTTACTCAAGACTTTTCTTAGTACCCAGAAAGGACAAAGCCTGGAGACCAATACTGGACCTGTCAATCCTAAATACTTTCCTGGATGTTCCAAAATTCAAAATGTTAACACTACAGCAGCTTCTACCCATGCTGGGCAAGAAGGCTTGGCTAGTTACTTGGACCTCAAGGAGGCATACCTGCATATCCCAATCAGAGAAACTTGCAGAAGATACCTCAGATTCATAGCAGGCTCAATGCATTACCAATTCTCTGCACTGCCCTTTGGCTTATCTACTGCGCCCAGGGTCTTCATAAAATGCCTGGCACCAGTAATTGTATTTTGCAGACAAAAAGGAATTCAAATATATCCCTACTTGGACGACTGCCTTATTCAAGCAGAGAGCAAGGACATTCTACTAAAGCATCTGGCATTTGTAAAAAGATTACTAATTTGCCTAGGGTACACAGTAAACGAAAAGAAATCAAAACTAGTGCCCTCTCAAGAGATAATATTCCTGAGTGCAAGCTTAAATACAGCAGTCCAGATGGCTTATCTCATGCCAGACAAACAAAGGCAACTGACTCAATACTTCCAACTGATGGCAACAAAGACCCAGCTCCCTGCAAGAAAAATTCTGCAGGCCCTGGGCTTCATGGCGTCCTGCATTCTGCTAATTCCATATGCAAGACTGCATATGAGAAAACTACAGTGGTATCTAAAAAGTGTTTGGACTCAACATTGTCACAGCCTGAAGACCATCATAAGTTTAATTCCTTGCCTACAACAGGAGTTTCGATTGTGGTCCCAGGCCTGTCACCACAACAAAGGACAGCCTTTCACCTTACCCACAGCCAGGCAGACAATAACAACAGCTGCATCGGATTATGCCTTGGGGGGGGGGGGCACATATGGCAGGGAAATGTATTCAGGGCACGTGGCCCAAGGAACAAATGCATCTTCACATCAATCAGAAAGAGATGCTAGCAGTACAGAATGCCCTGACAGCTTTCAAGGACCTACTACATCCAGGACAACTACTAATAAAGACAGACAATATCACAGTTAGGTGGTACACATTCCTACCCCCTATGCAGGCAAGCCATGGCCTTGTGGAACACAGCACTAACCTAACAGGTACATCTGCAGGCACAATTCCTGCCAGGAACACAAAATACACTGACAGACGAACTAAGCAGAAATCTCATGGACCCTCACCAATGGAAACTAAATCCACAGGTGTTCAGCATGATAACAAGGGGACACCCAGACATGGATCTTTTTGCCTCCCCTCAGTATTGCCAACTACAGAAATTCTTCACAAGAACTTATCACTCTCAAGCATGGAAAGTGGATGCTCTGTCATTCGGCTGGAAAGCTCTGACAGTCTATGCCTTCCCTCCAATGCCTCTTCTTACCAAAGTGCTCCTAAAAGTCAGACAAGAAAGGCCAAAAATTATCCTGATTGCCCCAGACTGGCCATGCCAGCACTGGTACCCAATCCTAAAGAGCTTGTCTCAGGGCCCAGCTTGGCCTTTACCTCAAATTCCTCATCTTCTGACTCAACAAAACAATCAGATTCTGCACAGTCAACTCAGAACCTTAAATCTGGCAGCATGGCAAATAATTTAGCCACTCAGACTGCACCTCTCTCTAAAGGTGTTATGGATGTAATTTTAGAAGCCAGGAGGCCCAGCACTAGGAAATCTTATGCAGTAAAATGGAAGAGATTCTGTGCTTGGAACCAGGCACAAGGGCTCGACCCACTTGTTCCAAATATACCTCAGATTTTACAATACCTAACTGAGATGCTGGACAAAGGCCTATCTTTCTCATCAATTAAAATCCATGCCTCTGCCATTTCAGCTCATTACAATACGGAACCTTCTATTTTTTCACATCCTCTACTAAGACAGCACCTCATAGGGGCAAAAAACATAAGACCCCCCAAGGAGAGCACCAGTACCAACTTGGGATCTCAATTTTGTTTCAGAAAAACTCACACTGCCTCCTTCTGAACCAGCCAGCACAGCTGATATAAAATTCTTATCATGGAAAACTGCTCTGCTCCTAGCAATAACTTCAGGAAGAGTATCAGAGTTACAGGCATTAATGGCTGTGGAACCTTTCATCATTTTTCACCAGGACAGGGTTTCTCTCAGAACAAACCCAACATTCATGCCAAAGGTAGTTTCCAATGTGGCCCTGAACCAAACCATTCATTTACCAACTTTCTACCCAGAAACCCAGAATAAAGGGGAGAGACTTCTGCACGCTTTGGATATACACAGACAACTACGATTCTACTTGGACAAAACAAAAGCTTTCAGAAAAACTGATCAATTGTTTGTAGCCTATGCTGCAGGATCACAAGGAAAACCTATCACAAAGCAGACAATTTCAAAATGGATAGGACACTGCATCTGCTTCTGATATGCACAACATGCCAAATCAGTGCCTAAGGTCATTAGGCCACATTCTACCAGAGCAACAGCCACTTCAGCAGCCTTTCTCAGAAGAGTACCAACCAAAGACATTTTAGAAGCTGCAACCTGGAGCTCAGTGCACACTTTCACCAAGCACTACCACTTGCCTCTCTACTCTAAATCCAGAGCAGGCTTTGCCACTGCAGTCCTGTAGGGCCTGGTAGCCTCTCCAAATCTAGTCTAGACCCAGCCGCCCAACCTCAGCTTTGGGATTCAACCCAAGTGTAATGACTGCAACAGTGAAACACGATGAACATAGTACAGTTGTGTACCTACCATAAATGTAGATGTTCGAGTGTATTCACTGTTGCAGTCCAGCTTACCCATCCACCATCCCCCTTTACTTTGCTGGGACTTCTCAACTCTATACAACCTATGTGGTGTATTTGCTTGTGGATGAAGGAAATGTTTATATTAGTACATGCATGCTTTTTGGCATAATTTTATTTTTCCAGCCTTCCTATCTGGGGGCACCTGACATCTGGGGCAAGAAAAACTGAAGAAAATGGCGTTGGTTGCATCTTTTATACCCCTGGCGCACTGACGTCTGGGCAGAGGCGACAGCAACCGACGCCGGACCAAGACTTTGGAAGTCGGGCCGACTGCAGGTAGCCTGCCGGTGGATAACCCAAGTGTAATGACTGCAACAGTGACTACACTCGAACATCTACATTTATGGTAGGTACACAACTGTACTTTTCAGAGATCCAAGCCGTGATGGCCACATCTCCCTACCTTGTTTTCCACAAAGACAGAGATGTCCTCAGGACCAACCCTTCATTCATGCCCAAGGTAGTTAATGAACTCACATTGAATCAATCCATTAACCTACAAGTTTTTTATCCTCATCTACAAAATGTCTCAGAAAGGACCCTACATTCCCTGTATGTACACAGACAACTTTGATACTACTTATACAAAACCAAGATACTACTTATACAAAACCAAAGATATCAGGAAGTCAGATCAGTTGTATATTTCTTTCCATTCCAGAGCCCTAGGGAAAGCTGTATCTAAGCAAATCATTGCCTCATGGATCTCTAAGTTCATTTCCTTGTGCTACTTCCACCATGGGAAATCCTTACAAGGCAATATTAAACCTCATTCTACCAGAGCTGCTGCTTCCTCTACTGCCTTTTTCAAAGGCATAGACTCCTCTTCCATTTTAGAAGCAGCTACGTGGACCTCAGTACACACCTTCATCAAACACTACAAGCTGGACATAGCATCCCGTGCTAGAGCAGGATTTACCAGTACTATCCTACAGGGTGTCCTTGACCACAGGAACCCTTCCTCCTCCCAGGTTCATACCTAAAGCTCTGGTACTCTCCCTACTGTTATAAATACTGCAACATCAGAATAGAAGGACATAGAATAGTTGTGTAAGATCTTAGATGTCCTTCTCTTCTATGTTGCAGTATTCAGTGCCACCCACCTACCCCCTGTCTCTTTCCAACTACTATCCCAGGTATCTCATGAGGGCACATTGCCATCATCTCCCCTGGTCTCTACCTACACAGCTATCCTACTGTCCTAGGACTGGCCTACATGCAAGTCTAAGGGTATTAGATTAGGACCCTCCTGGTCAAACCTCACAGGCACTACTGCATGCGGCAAAACAATTCTGCTGACGATACGTGCAGATGTCACTTTTATACCAAACGTCGGTTTATGGCCCTGGTAACAGACGTCACACGTACCCTCCTGGACTAAGACTTTGGTATACTGGCCAGATGGTGACACTGCAAGGAGCAACTCCCTACTGTTATGAATACTGCAACATAGAAGAGAAGGACATCTAAGGTTATGGTAAGTTCTTGCACAACTATTCTTTAGACTCAGAGGTCACTCCAGTAGTCAGACCAGCAAGAAGAGTTCTGATAGCTGTGCAGGATAAAGTCAAGGCTCAGTTGGATAAAATGGTGCAGCAAAGGTGTAATTTGTCCAGTTACAGAACCACCTGAATGGGTGTCATCTATGGTAGCAGCTCACAAAAAAGGCTCAGACGAAATCAGGATATATATTGACCCAAGAGAGTTGAACAAAGCATTAAAGAGACCATATCATCCAATCCGTACAGTTGAAGAGGTCGCACCTCTAATACTGAATGCCACTGTCTTTTCGGTCTTGGATGCAAAAAGTTAATTTTGGCAAGTGGTGCTTCATCGCAAATTCTCATTACTAACCACTTTTGGTACCCTGTTTGGCTGGTACACATTCCTAAGGATGCCATTTGGAGTAAATTCTGCAAGTGAAGTCTTTCAGCATGCAGTGGAGCAAATTTTTTTCGGGTTATCCTTGTGCCATAATAGTAGATTGTTGACTAGCTGGAGGCAGTGGTGAAGCAGAGCATGACAGAAATCTAAAGAGAATTCTAGACAGAGCACATGAAGTAAACTTGAAGCTCAATCCTCTGAAGTGCAAATTCAGGCTACCAGAAGTTACATATGTAGGTAATTTATTTACCAGTACTAGCTTGAGACCAGACCCGATCAAGCAAGCAGCTATCCTTGAGATGTCCGCACCAGACAATATTCAAGCTCTACAACGTTTCCTTATCATGGTCAACTATTTAGGCAAGTGTATACTAGACTTCAGTGAGTTGACACCACCTTTAAGAGAGCTGATGTGCAAAAATGTTGCATGATCATGGTTAGAACAGCACCAGAAGGCATTTGAAGACCTAAAGCAGAAAACTGACACCCCGCCTATATTAAGCTACTATGATGTGAATAAACCAGTCACTCTTTCCTGTGATGCTTCAAAATTTGATCTTGGTGCATTTATAATTCAAGAGGGCAGACCAGTATCCTGTGTATCTAGAACACCTACCCAAACTGCGATGCATTATGCTGAAATTGAGAAAAAAACGTTTGGCAATAGTATTTGCATGTTCAAAGTTTCATGAGTATATTTATGATAGAGCTATTCAGATTGAAACTGACCACCAACCTCTAGTTACTGTTCTGAAGAAGCCTATGTATTCAGCTCCAGTGAGATTAAAAAGAATGATGTTGAAACTGCAAAAGTACAACTTCAAAATGATCTGCACAAAAGACAAACTACTCTGTCTTGCTGATACCCTATCCAGATCACCCAGAAATACGATGGAACAGCTTGACACAGAGAATTTTCAGTTTGACGTGATGGAAGTGCATAATTTTTCTAACAGTAGGCTTGATGAGTTAAGAGATCACACAAAGACTGATCCAATTTTGCAAAAGCTCAGTCACTGCATTAATGCTGGATGGCCATCAAAGCAATCTAGTGTACCACCTGAAGTGTAAACCTATTTTCCTTACAGAGATGAAATGTTGATGGAAGACTGCATTATTTTCAAAGGTCCTAAAATTGTTGTTCCTGCATCCTTACAGCAAGAATATATACAGATTTTGCATCGTGGTCACCCAGCTTCCTCATCCACTAAGAGAAGAGTGAGAGAATTAGTATTTTGGCCTTCATTACTGAAATACATTGATAAAGTACTTTTCCTTGTTCAGTATGCAATAGTACTAGACCACATGCAAAGAAAACCAGTTCAGGTAAATCAAGTTCCTGAACTACCACAGTCAACAGTAGCTACTGATATCTTTGAGTGAAACAATCAACACTAGTTAATATTCGTAGACTCTTATTCGAACTGGTTTGAGATAGACTTACTATGTAACCTGACATCCACTGCTGTTATTACTAAGTTGAAACGTCATTTCTCAGTCCATGGTAGTCCACAAAAAGTTATCTCTGACAGTGGTACTCAATTTATTAGTCAGTTGTTTCAGAAATTTGCAAGAGAATGGGACTTTGTACTTACTAGCAGTCCTGAATATCCACAGTCAAATGGTCTAACTGAACGTGTAGTGCAAAGTGCAAAGCAATTACTTGAAAGGTTAAAGCGTGACAATACCGATGTCTTTTTGAATTTACTTAATCTCAGAAACACACCCAGTGGTGATATTCTTGGGTCACCTGCTCAAAGGCTCCTTTCCAAGCAAACCAGAACACTACCTATTAGTTCCAGTTTATTGAGGCGTAAAACTAAGAACAACAGAACCGTAAAGGCTCAACTATTCAAGAAATGTTCTATTCAGAACTCCAGTTATGATAAATCGAGCAGATTTCTTCATTCATTGAGGGAAGGAGAGACCGAATATAAATGGCAAATGGGTTTGACCACATTGGTCAAGTTACAGGTATATGTGCCGTGCCGAGATCCTACCTGGTAGAATCCAAAGGTATGGAGTACAGGAGAAATTGCAGGCATCTACTTCCTGTACCAGAATCATTATCACAACATTGTTTCAGTGACACAGACTCTAGATCTCAGAGTGAACCAAATGTTGTTCCCATTCCAGTGTGTGTTCCTTCCTCTGATTCCATTCCTGAAGATGTTCCAAACGATTCTAAGATCAAACATTTTACAGAGACAACTCCAGTTGCTAAGTCAAATTCCCAGTTTTATGCACAAGTATCCTGGCCCAGTGTGAAATATACAGCAACATGGACTTAACTATGTATATATGTACCTTATCTTGTGTAAATGCATGATAGGGAATGGTGTGTGATATCTGCATGCATCTCCTCCTACCGCAAAACACTAACATATGTGAGAGATGCAATTATACAGCCAAACTGGAAGCTAAGGTATCTCCACCCAAGACTGGAACAGACAGTCATGAGGACAAGGTAACACTTGCACCACACCTCCAGCCTCACATAGACCTACTAAACCAGCACTGGCAAAAATACACATAAATACACAAAATCATACTCTGGGGCTCTAAATAAAAACCTGCAAAAGCATCAGAGAGCTCCAAAGCAGACACCCACAAAACCTGCACCTCCCGTCACAAACCAGACAACACATAAAACACAAAAATCAGTGTGCTGCACAATCACAGCCCTTAAGGCGAAATAACATACCTAACACACTAGTAATAGGTGACTCTCAGGCACACTGACGCCTCAGTCACTAGGCTGGACAAGGAGAAGGTTACTGTTAGCTGCCTGTCGGGAGCCAGAATCCGCCACATAACACAAGCATTCAGGTCACTCCAGAACAAGTACAAATAATGACTGTCATTGTTCATGTTGGTTTGAATGACCTAAGCCGTACCTCCCTGGACTACATGAAAAGAGACATGGAAGAGCTCTCTGATCATGTAGCCCATGCGGGTATGACCCTGACACTGAGTAGCATCCTGCCCTCACCAAGAATGATACCTCAGTATAAAGAAAAAATGATCAATTTCAACAAATGGCTAAGCTTCTGGTATCATTCAAAGGGGATCCAGTGTCTGTCAGCCTGGGATGACATGCTCGACAAGCCACGCTGCTTCGCAAGAGACGGCTTGCACCTATCACCCCTTGGCTTTCGAATACTGGTCAAGCCTCTTGCTGCCCCCTTAGTGCCTTTTTTAGGCAAGGCTCAAAATTCAAACCCACCTCCATAAACAGCACAAGTAGAAAATTGAGGGCTATGCTACTCAACGGCAGGAGTTTAAATCTCAAAATGCATGCGCTCGAAGCACTCCTAAGTATGGAGAACATCGACATCTGTGCAGTAACTGAAACCTGGTTCAAGGCTCCAGAGAGCACTCCAGCACTACTGGCCTACAACACATACCACACATTTCGGCCACAGAACACGGACCGAAACACAAAAGGAGGGGGTGTATCCATATTCATCAAGGATACTCACACCTCTAGGTTAGTGGCGTAGCATGATACCTCTGAGATCATCCATGTGCAACTAACATCGGGCAAATCTGCAGTGCAAATTGTGGCCTGCTACAGATCACCCTCCATGACCCAGGACCACCACTCCACCTTTCTGGAGACACTGGAAAACATGAAGTTCCTACCGAACACCTTGATCTTGGGAGATTTCAATTACCCTACCATTAACTGGGAAAACTACTTGAGTACAAGCTCCCAGGCTCAGTGCTTCCTGGAATTTATCAACTCAAATGCCCTGGATCAGCTGGTAAACTCCCCTATCAGAGGTCACAACATATTGGACCTGGTCATCACCAATATAGACGACAGGTGCTCCGTACTGGAGGTCAACCTGTCACTGGTTAGATCAGACCATAAACTAATCACCCTGGATGTCTACACCCCACCACCACCCCCAACCAAGGAAACCACAGTGAAAAAGTTTTCTAAAGCAAACTTCACCTTACTTAAGGCAGAGTTAGTAAGTTTCACAACCCCCATGCTAAAGGATAACACTGCCCATCCTTTACAGTTGCACTCTATGAGCACCTACAAGGATGCATGGATTGTGCCATCCCTAGCAAAACCAAGACTCACTCCCGTAAGAGAAGGAAACCAGTCTGGTGGACCCCTGCCATAAACAGGTTATACAACAAAAGGAAGAAACTAGTTAAAAAAAAAAAAAAGCAAATCCCAAGAAGGAAAGACATCCCTGATCAGTATCAGTAAGAAACTAAGGTCCCTCATAAAATCATCCAAGGCCAACTTCGAAAGAAAAATAGTCAAGGATTCGAAAAATAACCACAAAGCCTTCTTTAGCTATGTCAAGTATCTACGTGGCAACTCGCAGATATGCTCTGAGATGGTGCAAAATAGCACAAAATATACTGAATCTACTGATATTGCTGACATACTGGCAGGTAGATTCAGTGCAAACTTCACCTCCCTCTCACCTTCAAAAGGGCCCACAACAATACCGGAAAAGTGTAGTGCCCGAAAATGACAGAAGCACAGGTGAAAACAGCCCTTTTAAAAGCCAAAAACACAGCATCAATGGGGCCAGATGGTGTCCCAGGCTGCGTCTTGCACAAACTACAGAACGAACTAACCCCCCACCTAAACATGCTGTTCAACCTCAGCCTCTCCACAGGCTACGTGCCCATAGAATGGCGCACAGCAATGGTTATTCCGCATCACAAAGGAGGGGCCACAACTGACCCTGGTAACTATCATCCCATAAGCCTGACTAGCCTGGTCTGCAAGACTATGGAGCGCATCATCATGGAAGTCATTAACAAAGACATTGGGAACCTCCAAACACTTGACCCGACCCAGTTCGGCTTTGTTAAGGGCAGATCATGCGTACTAAACCTGGTTGACTTCTTCGAGACAGTTACCAAGGCCATAGACGAGGGAAAGGTGGTTCACACAGCCTACCCTGATCTCGCCAAGGCGTTCAACACCATTCCTCACTCTGTTATTATAGAAAAACTCACCAGCCTGAACATAAACCCCTACGTCACAAGATGGGTTGCCAACTGGCTTACAGACAGAACTCGCACGGTAAGAATAGCGGGCTCCAGCTCTGACTCTAAACAAGTCACAAGTGGTGTCGCAAGGCTCAGTTCTGGGACCCCTACTGTTTGGCATATATTTCTCAGTACAGGCAAACACAGGAGGACTATGGCTAACCAAGTTTGCCGATGACTGCAAACTGGGAGCCATAATTGACTCTCCGGCTGACATGGACATCCTCCAAAAAGGCCTTACTGAGACAGACACCTGGTGTGAAAGTCATGGCCTCAAGCTAAATTCCAAAAAATGCATAGTTATCCCGTTTGGGAAAAACAAAACACCCACAAATTACCACATAGGTGGCAGCCCCCTTAATACAGAAGAGGTAATAAGAGATCTGGGGACCCATGTAGATAGTAATCTCTCCTTTGACAATCATATTGCTAAAGTAGTTAGGAAATCCTTCTATGTGGCCCATCTAATTACGAAGGGGTTCACATCTAGAAATAAAGAGGTTATAGTGCCCCTCTACTCGTCACTCAAACGCATCATTGAGTACAATGCCCCATTGGGGATGTACCTCACAAGACACTTCCATCAGCTTGAAAGACCACAAAAGCACCTCAGCAAGAGGATTGCTGGCCTCAAACATATGTCCTATGCAACCTGACTGAAAAAACTCCGGCTGTACTCAGTGGCATATCTTACTCAGAGGTGATCTCTACCTGAATTACAAAGCCATGTCCAACTCAGAATTGATGGACAAGCTCCACCTAAAGAAATCCAAGTCACTGCGAGCCACGCGCTCTAGTGAGCTAAACCTCGCCACAACAATAAATAGAACATGCTGGAGGGAGAGATTCCTGTTACAGAGACTCCCCATGCTTTGGAACAAAATTTCTAACTACATTAGGCAGAGCCCCTCACTAACACTCTTCAAGAGAAGCCTTGACGAGTGGATGGGTAACAGAAAGTACACCCCTGGGATCACTTCATTGGCTCTGCTTGACAGAGGCTCAGTTATAGGTTCATAGGTAGGTACTAGGCTATTGGCCCTAGGGCCTATATAAGCCTAGCCAAAAAATGTACCCTGGCTTTCGCCACCCAAGAAAATTATTTTCCTGTGCCCCTGTCGAGCAGAGCCACAGAAGTGATCCCTGGGGTGAATTTCCCATTTCCCATCCAATCATCAAGATTTTTATTGAAGAGTACTAATGAGGAGCTCTGTTTGACATAGATAGGTAGTCTGTTCCAGAGTATGGGAAGTGTCTGGGACAGGAATCTATCCCTCCAGCATGTTCTGTTTATTGTGGTGACAAGGTTTAGGTCCCTAGAGTGTGTAGCTCAGAGGGATTGGGATTTCTTTAAGTGGAGCATGTCCAACAGCTCTGGGTTTGACATAGCTTTATATGTTGGGCAGAGAATCGCCCCTGAGTAGGTGATATGCGATGGAGTAAAGCTGTATTTTTTTTAGACTGTCTGCGTAGGACATCTGTTTGAGGCCAGTAATCCTCTTTGTGCGGTATTTCTGTGGTCTTTCCAGTTGTTGTAGATGTCTTGTGAGGTACATACCAAAAGGGGCATTGTACTCTATAATGGGTCTAATGAGTGATGAGTAGAGGGGAACAATGACCTCTTTTTTTCTGGATGAGAATCCTTTTGTGATGAGATGAGCCACATAGAAGGATTCCCTGACCACTGTGGCGATGTGATTATCAAAGGAGAGACTACTGTCCACCAGTGTCCCAAGGTCTCATCACATTTTCGGCATTAAGTAGACTACCAGCTATGTGGTAGTTCATGGGTACAGAATTTTTACCAAAGGGGATGAGAATACATTTTTTTGGCATTGAGCTTCAGGTCATGGCTTTGACACCAGGTATCTGTCTCAGTGAGGCCCTTTTGTAGTTTGTCCACATCATTAGGAGTTTCGATTATGGCTCCTAGTTTGCAGTCATCTGCAAACTTTGTTAGCCAAAGACCTTCTGTGTTAGCCTGCACTTCAAAGAAGTAGATACCAAACAGGAGAGGACCCAGGACTGAACCCTGTGGTACTCCACTTGTCACTGGTCTGAAGTCGGATTTGGAATCCGCTACTTTCACAGTGTGAGTTCTGTTCGTGAGCCAGTTGGCAACCCATCTTGTGACATAGGGATTTATACCTAGTTTAGTGAGCTTATCTATAATTCCAGAGTGGGGGATGGTGTCGAAAGCCTTGGCGAGATCTAGATAAGCTGTGTGAACCATTTTGCCCTCGTCTGTGGCTTTGGTGACTGCTTCAAAGACGTCAATCAGGTTTAGGAGACATGATCTGCCTTTTACAAATTACAAATCCAAACTGGGTAGGGTCCAGAGTTTGGAGATTACCAATGCCTTTGTTTGAGTTCCACAATGATATGTTCCATGGCCTTACAGACCATGCTCGTCAGGCTAATGGGGCGGTAGTTCCCAGGGTCCGTCGTGGCTCCCCCTTTGTGGAGTGGGATAACAGTCACGATGCGCCATTCAGTGGTTACAAAGCCTGAGGTGAGGCTATGCTTGAACATGGTACTTAGGGTAATGCACAAAAAACCAAAGACAAGCAAAGAATAATCCACAACCTTGAAGAAAGGAACCGGAACTCTGCTAAAGTCCAAAAGGCTGTATTTTTTATTTCTGAAGTATTCCAAAAGTCACAGATAAAATCACACAAGCGCTTTCGCTCAGGCAATTCTGAGCTTTATCAAGTGAAAACAAATTGCAGTGTGCAGTAACCTCCATTAAATAGCCTGACAATTATACAATTAATTAATTAGTGAAATCTAGTACTAAGGTACTCTGGTGCTTTGAAGTTGGGTGTTAAAAAAGTTAGTCATTATATCAACTCAAAAAATGAAATGTTTGCAATAACATGTGCACTTAAATAAAAATGACTAACCATAAAAAACATTTTAAAATGCCAGTTTCCTAGGTTTCAGAACATAAAAGTCTGAAGTCTGATTGGGGTTGTAGATTGTTGAAGAATATGCTTAAAAATGTGTTTAGATTGTCAGTGAATTGTTAAAAAAAAATTTTTTCCATTATTACTTTACACTGATAAAAACATGCAATAAAATATGCATGAGATATTTTTAATGCCCATCCATATAACATTTCATATAGAATTTGATTTATTAGTCGGAGTCCTATAACCGTGGATATTCAATAATTTTGTGTGCTGTGTGGAGATGCTATGATATGAAGGGGGTCAAGTGTGAGAGTTATAACCTAGCCCTCCTAAGCTTGAGGACCGGTTTAATGCTGATCGTCCCATTCAGACCTGGTGGCTTCCCTGCATTCAGTCTCAACTGCCATAATAGTTCACGGTAGCCCAAGGTGGATTCCCAGTCACCACCTCTTGCATCTGGCTCAACCTGTTCCAGGACTAGAAACTGGATTTTGGGTTCTGGGCAGGAGAGTGAGTGTTTGTAGAAGGCGTTGGTTTCCTTCTTCCTGGTCATGTCATAAAGATGCTCAGATACGTTTCTTAATTCCCTCTCAGTTTTGCCCACATAGAAACTTTGACAGTTGGTGCACATCCCCAAGTATACAACCCCTCTAGAGGCACAGGTGTAAAATCCAGTGGGGTGTATCTTGTAGTTCCTAGACGGGAGGTATGGTGCTGTTTCTTTGGATATGGCATGACATTGGGCACAGGCACCACATTTGAATGTGCCCAGCCTTGGTTGTTTTACCTTCATCTTTTTTCTTTGATTTCTTTCAAATAATTCCTTTAAATTAGCCCCTCTTTTATGAACAAAACTGGGTTTAGGTGGTATGTAGTCCTTTAGTTCTTCAAAGAGGGTTAAAACCGGCCAGTGATGTAAGATTGTTTCTTCCAATTCATAGGAATTTGATGAGTATGTGTGTGCAAAACTGTTAGTATGAACAGTATCCTTGTTTTGTGTATTGTTGGTCACTGGTACAAACCCCCCCCCCTAGTATTGGTTTGTAGAGGGAATGTCGTGCAGATTTTACCTCTGCTGCTAGAGTTAGAAATAGTTCCAGAGGGTAACCTCTCTCCAAGAAAAGGTTTTTCAAAAATTCCACCTCAAAATCAAAATCTTTCTCCGTACTGCATATTCTACTTGCTCTGATGAGCTGCCCCTTAATGATCCCCCTCTTTTGATATGGTGGGTGGGCACTTTCGAAGTGTAGCAAGGAGTTAGAAAATGTTGCCTTGCGATGTAGTTTGGAATGGAAAGTTTTCTGATTGTAGTCCTTGTAAAGAGTAATGTCCAGATAATGAAGTTCGTGCTGATCCACTGTGTGTGTGAATTGTAGGAAATTCGTTGTTGAATTGATGTGTGTAAGGAATTCAGATAGGTTCTCTTCAGAGCCAGACCATAAAATACAGATGTCATCCAAATAACGTCTGTAGAAGAGAATGTGATCTTTCCATGGGGGTATTAAAACGAATGTATGCTCCCACATGTGCAATACTACGTTTGCGTAGAAGGATGCACAAGATGCCCCCATGGCAACCCCCTTGCGTTGCCGGTATAGTTCACCATTAAAAAAGATGAAGTTGTTGGACAAAACCATCTCCATCATTTCGGTAAGCAAGTTGGACATTTTGTTACTAAGGGTTGTCTTCTGGCCTAGAAATTGGGCAAACCATTCCAAACCTTTTGATGAGGGATGCTAGAAAACAGATCTTTGATGTCCACTGTGACCATTAAGGTGTCTGGGGAGTAGCAAGAGGTGGGAATGTCCCGGAGGAAGTGCCAAGAATCCTTGCAGACATGGGACAATAAAGACGTGTATTCTTTGGTCATGTAATCAATAAATTTTCCCAGGGCTCAGTCACTCCACCTGCTCCTGATACAATCGGCCTGAATTGTAGTGGATTTATTCCTTTGTGGGTTTTAGGTATCCCAAAGATGACTGGTATTCTGGGCTTTTCCACATGTAAGTAGTTGTAGACCTTTTCATTGATGGCCTGTTGTAATAGAAGGTCACTAAGATAGTACTTGATCTCAGCAAAGGCTATATTGATCTCGTTTCGTGAAACCGTCTCGTATTGTTCGTCATTCTGCAACATAGTGTGCATGTGGGCTTCGTAATCCTCTGAGAACATAAGGACAATTCCCCCTCCTTTATCAGGTTTCATGACCCTGATTTTTTCTTCATGCAAGTGTTCAATAAAATTCATTTCTTGTTCAGAAAAATTTGGATGAAGTAGAATTTCTTGATTATTATATACTTTCCTGAAGTCATTTTCCACTAACTTTTCAAAAAAGAGGTTTATTGGGTGCAGTGGGGGGTTAAAGAGACTTGTACGCGTTGGGCCTGCTGCGTTAAGTGTTTGTCCTTTAAAAATCAAATTTAAGTTTAAAGCTCTGGTAAACATTTTTAAATCTATCAAGGCTTGTGTTAAATTCATGGGTTTAGTTGGGACAAAATGTAGCCCTCGGGTGAAAACATCAAAAGCATTTATAGGAAGGTTCATGTCCGTATAATTGTATATGGCAAAGTTGTTTCTCCTTGAAATAGTGCAGTTACCCTCAATATTAGTAGGGTTTTGATTGTGTAAACCCAGATTTGGGGCTTGGTCAGTTTTAGGATCATCCAGGGATGTTAGGGTAGTTGGTGTATGGTGGTTTGTTAGTGAACAAAATTCCAAGACCTCGGTGCCTGCCTTTGTCTCTGTCCCCAAACCCCGGTCTGGCCGGGGTTCTGTTGAAAATCCTGGTTGTTAGTACCCCTTCTGTTCTTCTCTGCTAGCCTTTCACTTCTTCTAAGGGGTTCCTCTTGTCTGTCATATGTGTCACTAGCCCTATCTGTGTTTGTGGTGTTGTTTTTGGAAGAAGTTTTATTGTAACCATTGGGGCTAGGGTAGGCAAGGCCATCCCTATATTCAATGAGATCACGTTCTAATTTTCTTAGTTTTCTGTTAAGAATCTTATCACAAAAAACATCAACATTATCAAAAACCTTGTCATAGTTTGGTTTAAAAGCACTAAAATTAGTACTAGATGTTAACTCATTGTTTAAAGTGTCTAGTTCATTCATTAATGTTTGTGCTTTCAGTTCATATTCCCCTACCATTACATGCAATATTTCCAATCCAGCTTTATCAAAAATCTCACATAAGTTAAAATAATAATCAGTACCATACTGGACATTGTTTGGAAATTTGAAAAAGCGTAGCCCTTTCGGGACACGTTTTACTCTCAGACATTCATTCAAGTAGTCTATCTCTAGCTGTGTACTCCTTAAGGAGTATAATTTGTCCTTGAACAAGTCCATGCTCTGATCAAAGTTAGAGAAATTATTAGAATTGTTACTACCTTTAGAAAAGGTGAAGCGTTGACCAGCCCATTTTGTAAAGTTTACATCTTTGTTTCTATGTTTCAAAGCAGGATTGCTAGTTCCATTGGTCCCTAGTTGTACGTTAGTTTCAGGAGCTCTGGTAGCTTCATGGCGACGAGTAAAGTTGTTTCTTTTGGATCTGGCGCCAGACATGTCCGTGGAGGATATTGTGGAGCTTGTACCCTCTTCCGGGTCCGCAATTACTGGTAATCCAAAGTTATTTTGTAGTGCTTGCTGCTGGTTGCAAGCTAGCCCTGGTGAAGCAGCCGTAGTGGGTTTCAGCAAGTTAGTGAGCTCCTTGAGTGCAACCAATACTTGGTTGAACTCCGCTCTGCTCACCGGAAGATCGTTTGTAGTGTTTTTCAGCATTTCAGGAGTCTCTCCTGGGTTAAAGGTTTCTTCTCCGTTGGCCATGGCAGACAAGATCAAATGAAGTAATGCACAAAAAACCAAAGACAAGCAAAGAATAATCCACGACCTTGAAGAAAGGAACCGGAACTCTGCTAAAGTCCAAAAGGCTGTATTTTTATTTCTGAAGTATTCCAAAAGTCACAGATAAAATCACACAAGCGCTTTCGCTCAGGCAATCCTGAGCTTTATCAAGTGAAAACAAATTGCAGTGTGCAGTAACCTCCATTAAATAGCCTGGCAATTATACAATTAATTAATTAGTGAAATCTAGTACTAAGGTACTCTGGTGCTTTAAAGTTGGGTGTTAAAAAAGTTAAGTCATTATATCAACTCAAAAAATGAAATGTTTGCAATAACATGTGCACTTAAATAAAAATAACTAACCATAAAAAACATTTTAAAATGCCAGTTTCTTAGGTTTCAGAACATAAAAGTCTGAAGTCTGATTGGGGTTGTAGATTGTTGAAGAATATGCTTAAAAATGTGTTTAGATTGTCAGTGAATTGTTAAAAAAATTTTTTCCATTATTACTTTACACTGTTAAAAACATGCAATAAAATATGCATGAGATATTTTTAATGCCCATCCATATAACATTTCATATAGAATTTGATTTATTAGTCTGAGTCCTATAACCGTGGATGTTCAATAATTTAGTGTGCTGTGTGGAGATGCTATGATATGAAGGGGGTCAAGTGTGAGAGTTATAACCTAGCCCTCCTAAGCTTGAGGACCGGTTTAATGCTGATCGTCCCATTCAGACCTGGTGGCTTCCCTGCATTCAGTCTCAACTGCCATAATAGTTCACGGTAGCCCAAGGTGGATTCCCAGTCACCACCTCTTGCATCTGGCTCAACCTGTTCCAGGACTAGAAACTGGATTTTGGGTTCTGGGCAGGAGAGTGAGTGTTTGTAGAAGGCGTTGGTTTCCTTCTTCCTGGTCATGTCATAAAGATGCTCGTGAATCGTTTCTTAATTCCCTCTCAGTTTTGCCCACATAGAAACTTTGACAGTTGGTGCACATCCCCAAGTATACAACCCTCTAGAGGCACAGGTGTAAAATCCAGTGGGTGTATCTTGTAGTTCCTAGACGGGAGGTATGGTGCTGTTTCTTTGGATATGGCATGACATTGGGCACAGGCACCACATTTGAATGTGCCCAGCCTTGGTTGTTTTACCTTCATCTTTTTCTTTGATTTCTTTCAAATAATTCCTTTAAATTAGCCCCTCTTTACGAACAAAACTGGGTTTAGGTGGTATGTAGTCCTTTAGTTCTTCAAAGAGGGTTAAAACCGGCCAGTGATGTAAGATTGTTTCTTCCAATTCATAGGAATTTGATGAGTATGTGTGTGCAAAACTGTTAGTATGAACAGTATCCTTGTTTTGTGTATTGTTGGTCACTGGTACAAACCCCCCCCCTAGTATTGGTTAGTAGAGGGAATGTCGTGCAGATTTTACCTCTGCTGCTAGAGTTAGAAATAGTTCCAGAGGGTAACCTCTCTCCAAGAAAAGGTTTTTCAAAAATTCCACCTCAAAATCAAAATCTTTCTCCGTACTGCATATTCTACTTGCTCTGATGAGCTGCCCCTTAATGATCCCCCTCTTTTGATATGGTGGGTGGGCACTTTCTGACATGACCAGGAAGAAGGAAACCAACGCCTTCTACAAACACTCACTCTCCTGCCCAGAACCCAAAATCCAGTTTCTAGTCCTGGAACAGGTTGAGCCAGATGCAAGAGGTGGTGACTGGGAATCCACCTTGGGCTACCGTGAACTATTATGGCAGTTGAGACTGAATGCAGGGAAGCCACCAGGTCTGAATGGGATGATCAGCATTAAACCGGTCCGCAAGCTTAGGAGGGCTAGGTTATAACTCTCACACTTGACCCCCTTCATATCATAGCATCTCCACACAGCACACTAAATTATTGAACATCCACGGTTATAGGACTCCGACTAATAAATCAAATTCTATATGAAATGTTATATGGATGGGCATTAAAAATATCTCATGCATATTTTATTGCATGTTTTTATCAGTGTAAAGTAATAATGGAAAAAATTTTTTTTAACAATTCACTGACAATCTAAACACATTTTTAAGCATATTCTTCAACAATCTACAACCCCAATCAGACTTCAGACTTTTATGTTCTGAAACCTAGGAAACTGGCATTTTAAAATGTTTTTTATGGTTAGTCATTTTTATTTAAGTGCACATGTTATTGCAAACATTTCATTTTTTGAGTTGATATAATGACTAACTTTTTTAACACCCAACTTTAAAGCACCAGAGTACCTTAGTACTAGATTTCACTAATTAATTAATTGTATAATTGCCAGGCTATTTAATGGAGGTTACTGCACACTGCAATTTGTTTTCACTTGATAAAGCTCAGGATTGCCTGGTAGCGCTTGTGTGATTTTATCTGTGACTTTTGGAATACTTCAGAAATAAAAAATACAGCCTTTTGGACTTTAGCAGAGTTCCGGTTCCTTTCTTCAAGGTCGTGGATTATTCTTTGATGGTACTTAGGGTGCCAGTTCATTCTGTAGTTCATGTAGAACGCAGCCTGGAATATTGTCAGGTCCCATGGATGCTGTGTTCTTGGCTTTGAAGAGTGTTTTTTTTACCTGTGCAGCCATGATTATAGGAACTTTGCATTCTTCCGGTATAGAGATGGGCCCTCTAGGGGTTGAGAGGGGGTAAAGTTAGCACTGAACCTATCTGCTAAGATGTTGCAATATCAGTTGATTCTGTATATTTAGTGCCATTGTGCTGTGCTGTAACTCAGAGCAGATCTGAGTGTTCCCATTGAGATTCTTGACATAGCTATAGAATGCTTTGTGGTTGTCTTTAGAGTCAGTGGCAATTTTGTTTTCCTAACTAGCTTTGGAGGATTTTATGAGGGATCTCAGCTTCTTACTGAGGTTGACCAGGGAGTTCTTCCAGTCATGGGATTTTACTCGTTTTTTGCAACAGTTCTGTTGTAGAGTTTGTTTATGGCAGAGGACCACCAGATTGGCTTCCTTATTTTGGAGGGTAACATCTTAGTTCTATTAGGGATAGCATGATCCATGCACTCGTGTAAGTGCTTATAAAGTGTGTTTGTGTAGGATTCAGCAGTCATACCTCTATTGTTTATCTGCATGGGTGTTGTGAAGTTTGCCACTTCTGTCTTAAGAAGTGTGAAGTTGGCTTTGGAGAAGTTTTTTACGATGGTTTCCCTAATTGGGGGTGGGGGTGGGATGTGGATGTATAGGCTGAGTAGCTTGTGGTCGGATCTGACCAACGAGGAATTGACCTCTGGTGTGGAACACCGGTTTCCCTTGTTGGTAATGACCAGGTCTAGGATATTGCTGCCCCTGGTGGGGGTGTGAATAAGTTGATCCAAGGTGTTGGAATTTATGAATTCTAGAAAACGTTGAGCAAAAGAGTTGGTATACGAGTAGTTTTCCCAGGTAATGGTGGGGTAGTTGAAATCGCCCATTATTAGGGTGTTGGGTTGTACCCTAATACTTTCCAGTGTATCAAGAAATGAGGAGTGGGAATCCTGGAGCATGGTGGGGGGTCTGTAGCAAGCTACAATTTGGATTGCAGTCTTGCCCAGAGTTAGTTGCACTTGGATAATCTCGGATGCATTATGCTGTGCAATTAGCCTGGAGGTGTGGATATCCTTAATGAATATGGACACGCCTCCGCCTTTAGTGCTTCGTTCTGGGTTAGGTGGCCGAAAGGTGTGGTATAAATTGTAGCCTGGTAATGCAGGGGTGCTCTCTGGAGCTTTAAACCAGGTCTCTGTCACTGCACAGATGTCAATGTTCTCCATTTTAAGGAGTGTCTCGAGTGAGTGCATTTTGAGGTTAGACTTCTAGCATTACCCTCAAATTTTGCTTGCTTGTACCTGTTACGGTGGTGACTTTGTCATTTGAACCTTGCCTAAAAAGGCACTATAGGGGTGGCAAGAGCCTTAGCCAGTATCTGGAATCCTAAGGGTGACAGGTGCAGGCCATCTCTGGAAAAGCATCGTGGTCTGTCGATCATGTCGTCCCAGGCAGACAAATACTGGATCCCCTTGGAATGACACCAGAACCTTAGCCAATTGTTGAAGTCAATCATTTTGTCCTTGTACTGTGGTATCATTCTGGGTGATGGCAGGATGCTACTCAGGGTTAGGGTCATACCTGCCTGGGATACAAGATCGGAGAGCTCCTCCATGTCTCTTTTCATGTAGTCCAGGGAGGTACGTCTCAGGTCATTCACACCAACATGGACAATGACAGTGTCATATTTGTACTTATTGTGGAGTGACCTGAGTGCATGCGTTATGTGGTGGATCCTGGCACCTGACAGGCAGCTGACAGGAACTTTCTCCTTGTTTAGTCTAGTGAGTGGAACATCAGTATGCCTGACTATAGAGTCACCTATGACTAGAGTGTTGGGTACGTTGTTATGCCTTATAGGCTGTGGTTGAGTGGCACACTGAGTTTGTGGATTATGTGTCATTTGGGTTGTGTTGGGGGGTGGAGTTTGCTTGCGTTTATGCTTTGGATGTCCCTGATGCTTGGGCAGGTTTTTATTGAGAGCCTCCGCGAATGTAGGTGTGTGTTTTGTGTTTGTGTGTGTGTGTTTTGGTGGTGTAGGTTTTGAAGGACTATGTGATGAGTGTGGTGTGGTGCAAGTGTTTACTTTCTCGTCTTGACTGTCTAGTCCAGTCTTGGGTGAAGAGAGCTTTGCTTCCAGTTTGTCTATATAAGTGCATCTCTCACAGGTTGTAGTGTTGGGTGGTAGGAGGAGAGGGTTGTCTGTGTACATGAGGCAATTGCTGCATTGCCCCAAGATGCTCAGATTCATCAGGTAGACAGGAGAAATCACTGGGAGCTGACCCTTAGACATGCCTGGATAGGTGCTTATTTATTAAGTACTAAAATCAATGGGGCGGTGAAAGCCAACACACTCTGGCTAGGCTTACAAATGCCCTCGGGCAGATAGCCTAGTACCTACCTATGAAATAGATTCATAACATTGCATGTTTCATTTTTTTCAAGAGGGAGGATTTAGATCAGAGTGCACGTGCTGTGTGCCATGTCTTTCAGAAGCATGTCAAAGACAGAGTGTGCACGTATAAATGCCAGGCACGAGCCATTTCTAGTGCCATTTTGAGAGTGTAGGCAGAGAGTAAGCATGTATGATTGCTGCAATTAGTTTGCATGTAAGTTACTTAAGTTAGTCAGTAAACTTCTATCACTATGTGTTTGTATAAAATAAAGCTGCTTGTACAGAACCCACAAAGAGTCTTCTAGTCTGTCCAAAGTAGGAGAGTGACATTTATTCTCCTCAACATTTACTTTTTATTATAGTTAATAATATCTCCCTTACCTTCTTTCTAACCTTTTCTACTACTATGAATCAAGGTTATTTTTGTTGGTAATCCTAGCTGCCATTGTTGGTAACTTCTCCCTCTGTTGCATCACTTTGAGGTAGTCTCTTTCTTACCATAGTTTGTATTAATGATTTCTTTTTCTTGAGTTCCAAGATGGCTACACACAGAGTAACAGCTTGTTGTTAGCTCTCCCAGTGTGAAAACAGAAACTCGGCAGAGAAGGCCAGTAGACTTGTGTTTATGGGTGAATTTCAATAACTTGCTAGCAAGTACACTGCCTGGATGCCAGGAATAAAGAAATACAGAAGACCTGGAAAAAAATCATTTACAAAAAGTGAGGAAGAAACGCCGACTAGGGAGAGTTCTGCAGCTGCTCAGCAAAAAGTAATGCAATCTTCAGACATGAATTCCAACAACCTACAGGGTGATATGACAACTGCATACAGACCTGGTTAAAATAAACAAAACAGTGATAGATTATATTAACACAAACAACAAAGGGCTGGAACAAATGGAAAAAAAGCTTTAAATATATACCCAGAGGAGATGATAAAGCTGCAAAAATCAGAGGATGAAATGAAGAAAAGGCTGGTTGAATATGAGACTGCTCAGGAAGAGATCTCACACAAAATAGAATTAGAGGACAGAGTACATAGGGAAAACTTGAGATTTTCAACTATACCAGAGAAGCTGGAAGGAGCAGACAGCATTAAATTTATGAAAGCACAAATAAGCAATTGGACTGGTATTACAGAGCAGGATTTATTAGTTGAACGGGCGCATCATGTGCATGCTCCAAATCTAGCTATAAGAAAGTAACCCAGACCTTTAATAGTAAGGATGAAATCCTACCAGCAGAAATAATTGATTTTGTCAAAACAGTGGCAGAAGTACAAAATACTAAAAGTAGGAGACAGCAGAGTGTTTGTGGAGAATGATTACTCATTGTACACCAGGCAAAAGAGCAGTAAGTTCATCCCTCTATTCAGAGAATGCCTTGATGCAGGTGTGAGATTCAAACTGCTATATCCAGCTGTCTTCAAGGTTTCCTTCCCTGGAGGGATAAAATCATTTTTGATGAAGTGCATGCTAAGGAGGAAATGCAGAAGTTTTTCCAACAAAAACTGAGCTGTGAAACAGGTGGTTCGGCTCCTCACTCCTCTGGTAATAAAGACCGCACCTGTGAAACCTTTTCCATTATTTTAAAGGAAAATGTTGGAGAGAAGGAAGGGAGCATGAGAGATGACCAGAAGAATCGGGAGTATGTTGGAAATGAAGCAGAGACAGGATCTGGGTGATGGAGAAGAACAGTAATATAATCAGTAACTTAATTACAAAGCATTAATTATATTTGTGAAATATGATAGCAGAAGAAAATCTGGAAACATTGGACTTCTTCAGAATCTGTGCTGAGTGGGGGACTCAAGTATATGCCCTACTTCATGTCGTTAATGTTTGGGAAAATGCTTTGGGGAGGGGAAGAGAGAGGAGAACGCTAACTGTAAGTAAAGGAAAACACCATTTCTTAATAGTATTGTATCTGTGTTGCATGGTTTTCTTTGCATGCTGTTTTGGGTGTAATGGGGATTGTAAACAGGCGTTCTTATTTTTCTCCCCTCTTCTCTTTTTCTTCTTGTGCAGTTTCGAGAAACCTAGGCAATGTAATGATTAAAGGAAAACTCCGGGCTGGACTACAATTAAACTCATCCACTAGTTTTCCTTTATCCCTGTAAATGCAATCCAGCCGCATGCAGTTACCAGAATGCAGTAAAAACATTTTAAGTTTTACATCTCTTCGGTTCAGTAGCGTAGGGCAGGAATGCCCATCCCCCATCCTTTTGTATCCCGTCCGTTCTGGATGTATTTGTTTACACCCTCATGATGTACCTTCGCAATCAAATTGGTAGTTCCTTCTTCTCAGGTACTGCCCACTGTGTGACGTAGGCATTACCTACCTTGCCGGGTAACAGGTGTTATGAAACAGTGGATAATTTGTTGTGGAACTCCCTTGCAATCGTGTCTGTTCAAGTGTGAGCCTGTTTTGCTATCGGACTACAGTACATAGAATCTGCCGGACTGAACAGCACTGTTCCAGGCAGCACTCCTTTATCTAAGGTAGTTTCTGTACATTGTATGTTACAAACACGCAGTTTTATCAAGCATGTAGAACTGCACAGTAGAAGTTCAAAAGGCAGCAGCATTTATTTCTCATTTCTTAATTTTACTATGCTACTTCAGTTTTGACGATCGGAGCAAGCAAAGGACAGCAGTTGCATAGTACATGTGGAAATGGAAAGCAGCGTTTTAAACGTATTGTGCAAACTACTGGAGGGTCATTGAGTGAAAGGTTCCATTTTAATGATGTTTCAGTGCATTTGCTTACATCAGCAAACTATGACAGGTTGTTGGCTGGAATGTTTACTTTACTCTCATATTAAGTGCTTCTGCATACCTGGGAGAACTACTTGTGGCATTATTTGTGAAATGTTTCATTCTGGTATCATTTGTGCCTACACGGACAAATGATTGGAGGGGGGGGTCCTTAACATTTCGTAGGTTATAATACCAAGGAATTGAAAGCAGGTAAGGTGGTAGAAATTGCTGTTTATGATTTTTCCATCATATTATTATTATTATTGATGAAATGTTTTAGTGGTGGTTATTGCGTTTAACTTTTGTGAGGCTGTTGGCTATTTCAGACTGTTTGTTCAGAATATGTAGCAGATTTACAAAGCAGGGGTGTCCTTTCTTGTAGGGCACAAAGTACGAAGCTATAGAAAGCATCCAGTGGAGGTATTTATTTAAATAGTTTTCCATCAAGTAAAAAAAAAAAAAAACTTGGGCGTAAGCTGAGAAGACTCGCCCTTTCAAGTTGAGGGAATGCAAGGCAGTCATGTAAAAGGTAATTATTTTTGTAAGTTTACTATTGAAAAGATGGATAAGCCAAGGACTGTTTAATCTCAAGAAGCGTTTGATCAACCGCTGATAACTTGTAACGAGGATGCTGTGCTACTTTGAATACACACTGGTGTCTCTGGACACCACAGGCCTCATCCTTCTTACAAGTTGCAGTGGTGCTGCGCTGTATACATGCCAATTTGAAAATGTTCTATTCGTTATCTCTTAGTCTCTTGGCGCAAGAAATCTGGACAAAACTGTAAACAAAGGGGGTGGTGGTGGCAAAAGTGTTAAAAATGGGGATATGTTTTTAAATATTGTAGGTTTTACATTGGCATGAGCTGACTGGAATTCAGATGTCTGTCATTGTTTTCTGACTTCAGTCCTGGATGACCTGGTTGAAAATGACGGTCAGATCGTAAAATTAGGCCAAAATGTGAACATTCTGCAAAAATCTGGATAGTTGAGAGGTAGTAGCTCTATGAGGTTTATCATAGGAAGAATGAAATCATCAATTAGTAACCAGGTTGTGCAAACTCGCAGCTTTCACTAACCCTTTTTTAAGGTTGGTCACAATTCTGCGGCAAAATCTTGATCCTGTCCAGTCTTCCTAAAACTGATGTTTAGAAAGGTGGTAGATTACAGATTGCTAAGGGGTGATCACTGGTTGACTGGCAAGGCATCTTCTAACTCAATACTGATAGACCTGCTACACATCAGCAAGTCAAATGGTATCACGAGTAAAGTTCTTTCTGCAACATCAAGCAAAACTGTGTTTAGGGACTGGAATGTATCAAAGTGTAATTGACTATTGCATGCAAAACTGTACATAATAAATCCTACGGAAAACGACATCTGTATACTACTAGATGGAAGCAAGCAGTAAGTAACAGGAATTATAAAGGCATATTTGAAACACTAACAGTAAAGGGAAAATATAAATCAAAAGAAGATTACATCATATTTTAGCAATTCAAAACTCATTGCTCAGAAGCTGTTTTACTTGGTAAGGTCTCAAAAATGAGAGCCAGACACAAACCAGGCTATGGTACATAAATACTATCTATCTGCTTATTTATTGTTAACTGGGTTGGTCCAACTGAACCAATGGCCCATTTTCAGTGGAGACCCGAGGAGAAAATCTCCAGTTACAATTAGCGATGCAACAAAAGTAAACATTACAATGGTATAATAGCAATAACTTATTCATCATTAATACAGTCAAATTGTGTTGTACAGTTTTCTAGTAGCAGAATATATATACATTAAAACAAGGTAATTCAAAAGTAAAATATATTTACAATGTCAAAAATATTTACAAGAAAAAAGAAAGAGAGATTACAAAATGAAAAGGAGTGGCTGATGGGAGTAAGAAAAAAGGAGTTAGCAAGTAGTTAGGACATCAGGTTGTAGCTAGACAAGGACAGGACCAGGTCTTTTGGAGGTAGTTTTTAAGCTCAAGTTTAAACTGGTGTTTATGGGGGATACTTATGTTAAGAGGAAGGGAGTTCCAAGCGTGTGCTACATAGTATTTATATAGGGACTTTCCAATATTTTTTGATGGTTTGTAGCTGTCCAGAAGATGTTTGTCAGATGTATGAAGCTGACGTCATGGGTTATAAGGAAATACGATATTAGAGATGGAGGGGCAGGAGGTGGGGTTATACATAATTGAGCGTTATGATACGCAGTTGTGCAAATAGTTTTGGGAATTCAGGCCATTGTAATGACTGGAGAGCGAGGCAGTGTTGGGATTTGTAGGAGAGGATGGAAGTAAATCTAGCTATTTTATTGTATGTTTGCTCTAATTTGGTAAGAAGAGATGACTGAAGGTCAATAAGGACTGATGCACCATATAGAAGAAAGGGTAAGAGAAGCGAGAGGGCAAGGCAGGGTTTGGTGGAAGGTGAAAACAGTTTGATTACATTGTAGGAGATCAAGTTTTTGGTGCTTTTTTTAATGCACTGATTGATATGAATGTCAAATTTTAGTTTGTCAATATTGACACCAAGTAATTTAGTATGGGATTCAGGTATGATGATGGTTTTGTCAGGGAAGTAACGGAGAAGAATAATTTGTGATGTGCCATTGTTTTAGGGAGGAAAAGTAGAAGTTTAGTGGGTTTTTTTTTTTATTTAGTATTAGTTGGTTATTAGTAAGCCAGGTTTCAATGGAAGTGAAAGTGTTTTGCGTAAGAGCAAGGAGTTCAGGGATGCTGTGGGCAGTGGTAATAAGTATGGAGTCGTCGGCATATTGTAAAAGGGTAGACCAGTTAGTAGCAGTGTAATCAGTCAGTAAAATGTTAAATCGGAGGGACCCAGAATGGAGCCCTGCGGAACACCAGTGTTGACAGGCAGAAATGGAGAGGAGACAGTTTGCCAGCGTATGGATTGTTGTCTATTAGCAAGTAACTACAGAACCAGTTAATGGAGGGGGTAGAGAGACGAAAGTCAGAGAGTTTGGGTATTAGTTTAGGGTGAACGACAGTGTCGAAAGCCTTTGAGAGATCAAGGAATAAACTAGACACTAGAAGGTTGTTGTCGCAGGCTTCTGCTATTGTTGGGGTGAATGAGAGTAGAGCGGTAGATATACTGTGGTAGGGTCTAAAGCCATGCTGGGTGGGAGAGAGATACTTAGACACCTGCTTGATAACTGAGTGCAGACACATTTTTCAAGAATTTTGGAAAGGGGGAAAAGTGTAGCGGTTGGATGGGTCAGTGGAGTTTCCTCCTTTATGAAGAGGGATGGTATAAAAGGATTTCCATATGTCGGGCTAGAGCTTCAGTAATAGAATGATTTATAAGAATAGAGATAGGGTAGGCAATAGAATTTGCAGCGATTTTTAAGAAAATGAGGAGGCAGTTTGTCAACTGAGGGAGAGCAAGGTTTGAGTTTTAGTTGGGATTTAATGAAGGAAATGGGAGCAGGTTGTAAGAATTAATTGGTGGAGGATGGACTAGGAGATGCAGGCAGAGTAGAGGCAGTGGGACTATGTTGAGTTAGTCAAAGACACAGGAAACAGCCCTAATACTAAATAGACTCGCCGTCACAAAATTAGAATAATGGAACAGCAGCAAACGGTAGTCTAACCACGACCACAGTGTAACAGTCCAAATAATCCAAATAAACCACTCACAGAACCTCCGTAGTAAAGGTAAAAAATTTTAATCCATGGAAGAATAAAATAAGCGCTTTCGCGTAGGATCACCTACGCGTCTTCAGATATAAAAACATACAAAAACTCTCCCTGTTTTATATCAAATATGGCGGGAAGAGTAGATATAAATTAACAAATAATTATTCAATCATTCACTTATTTAAATTATGAAACCTTGCCAACAGTTAATATCACTGTGTCAACAGCATCCTGAACATAAACGCAGCTTGATCATAACAGTAAATAAACAAATATAAACGTTGCTTTTAAGCACTGTCCATCATAATCACACTTACTATTTACAATAATTTCTAAGTGCATACTGTTGTAAATTTCTTGATTTCATCATAAATACCAATAGAATACGCATTAAAGTTTCGTGCATGAGAATTGTCAAATACATAACTGCGGCATAGATGCATTAAACCAAACAGTTTATATTACCACTTTTATAAATATCAAGTATATTGCACATAAATCAGGTTAAAGCAACATTTAGCACGGCATGGTTGTACAATAAATTGCACCTAATAAAGATCTCTCCCTTCTCTTGTAGCAGTAAATGCTGGATGATCGCTGTTAAATGTCTAAACCCAACGTAAACAAATCAACCTAAGGCAACCAATAGATCGACATTATTGTAAAACGTGAGGTAGCCATCACAGGTTTCAGCCGAAACCGAGACACTCGCGGTTGGCCTAACCGTGGTTTCAGCCGAAACCGCGGACCGCGAGTGTCGGTCCTTTTCCTTGCGCTTTTTCGCTAATTGTGTAGTCGGAGTCTCAGACGGCATTTTGTATGCAAAAGCGGGAACAAAAAACTCCTCTGCAAACTCCGACCGACGTCTAAGCGTCCGTCGGTTGAAGGAAGCACAGGCTAGACAAGCTGATAAGTCGTGGTCTGGGCCTAAACAAGGAAGGCAGTAAGAGTGGAAATCCTTATGAGGTATTTGTTTCCCACAAGTTGAACAATTATTTACTTTGACATCGGCTGAGGCAAGAAAGAGTCCCCAACGGGGTACTTAGCTTTTTAGAAGTCTTCGGTAGTAGAAATCTCTGGATCTGACCGACCGGCACTTGCGAACAGCTTCTGCTTCGGGCACCGCGCGGCAAGAAAGACTGAGGAAAATGGCGTCGGCTGATGCCTTTATACCCAATACACAGCAGCTATGACGTCGGGTGAATTGCGACATCAGCCGAGGCCAGACCCAGACTTTGGAATCCGGCCGACCGAAGGGCTGCCTGAGGCAGGACAACCCATATGTTAGGACTGCAGATGCATCCTTGAAGGACATCACATAAACTTAGAAAACCAGTGGGTGTCATCTAGTGCAGGGGAAACGTGATGAACAGCTTGCAGCTGATAGTCCATTATGCGATGTTACGTTGTTACGTAAAATAAGGTGCGCAATAATAATTGTTTGTTTGGCGCAACTTTCCTTCGTTCTATTAATCTCAAGAAACGTTGTTCACTAAGTCAGGTGACAACAACTATGTATAAATAAATAAATAATACTCAACAAATTAAAATACCTTAATCTAAATCAAAATCTTGTGTCTATATATAAATTTATACAACATAGAAATATTGCAAATATAATGTTGAGTTAGTCTTTGAATTCTCTCTTTGAAGTGTTTAATAGGGCAGCAGTTTTTTTGGCAGTATTTAGAGGGAAGGGGTTGGGGCTAGAAGGGTTACCAGGGTAGATGATTTTACTAATCGTGGACCAACATTTTATAGGGTTTTTATGTGGGCTATATTGGTTGGAGACAAAGAATGCTTTTTTTTGTCTTTGATGACCAGCTTTTTACACAAATTTCTAAGCTGTTTGTACTGTTGGAGTAAGGGAGGAGTTTTATTTTTGACCCAATTTTTGCAGGCAGCATCTCTGATGCATGATTGTGTTTGGTTAGCCAGGGGGTAGGGTTAGTTGTTTACCTTGATTTTCTTGGATGGGGACATGGAGTCAAGTATGTCAAGAAATATCTCATTGAAGGTAATGATGGCGTCATTAAGGGGGGAAGTTATAGAGGAAGGTCCAATTGATGTTGGACAATGTAGAGTTAAACTTATCTGGATTGAATTGAGCCAGGTTGCGTTGTTCTCTGTAAAAGTGTTCTCTGGGTGAGTGTTGGGATTGTCTATGGTTGTAGGTAGGGCAGTGGTCACTTGGAGAGTTGGGGAGAATGCATGGGTTATGACAGAGGCTAGGATCAGAAGTGAGGATACAGTCTATTATAGATCCAGAGGAAGACGTTTTGTTGGTCCTGGTGGGGGAAGATGTGAGTTGGTGGAAGCTGTACAGATTAAGAATATGAGAAGGAAATGGGGAAGAAAGTGAAGCCCAATTTATGTTCACATCACCAAGTATAATGGTTTCATAGGGAGTATGTTGGGTGAGCCAAGCGAGAATGTTTTCAAGAACAGGAGTATTATCACCTGGGGGATATAGATTTTATAGCAAATTTCTTTTGAGGGTTAATATGACAATTTGCAGTAAAGATTTTGGCAGGAGCAAAACTGGGTATGGAAGTTGACAGTGGTGAGAGAGAGCAAGTCATTTGAGTGTTTGTGAGTACTAAAGGGGTTGCGGTGAAAGTCTTCATTTGGATGTCATTGAAGTGCGTGTGCATACCTTGGAAAACTGCTTGTCGGGTCGTAGGGAAAGTGTTTTGTTTTGATGTCATTTAAGTTGTGTATACATGGTTGTGCAGTTGAACCCGGAGCATTTGCTACTGGAAAAACACTTGAATGGGGTGTTGGAAGCAGACAAAAAAGAATTAAAAGTAGGCAACATCTGGTAAGTAGGAAATATTTTCAAGGCCAAATGATGGCATGTATTACTCATTAAATTAGTCTCCAGGGTCAGACCGGACTAAGTTGGCGCTTTGGCTCTCTTTCATGGATCCCTTTTAAGGACAGTGAGAAGTTTGAATTTTAGTAAAAAAAACTTGGATTTGCAGTTCATACATTTTTTTTTCTCAGTGGACAGTGTGTTAAAGTTTTCCGAAATCAGTTTTCGCAGTTGCCAAATGGGCATTTAATGTAGGACTTATTCAGGTCAGTGATAGCACTAACACTTAGTATTCCTACTTTAGGACGGAGCTGTATTGTGTTTCAACAGATCCACACTCTCTGGTATTTTTGTTAATGTGCCGGCTGTCATTTTTTGTCATTATTATCATAATTCCAGTGTTACAAATAACGGGTTAGATCCACGTGGGGTGAATGCCCCTAGTAAAAAGCACCGTAGAATAACACCAAACGTAAATACTAGGAGCAAAACAATGAAGGGTGAACACACTTCTTTTTCAAATAGCATAAATCCTAGAACAGCAAGAGATTCAGTCCGTAGTTCATAAAATAGAACCAATTTTATTCGTGCACAAAGAACACCGATGGTTAGCGCTTTCGCTTATAGCTTCATCAGACCAATTACATACACTCCCCGTAGTTCATAAAATAGAACCAATTTTATTCGTGCACAAAGAACACCGATGGTTAGCGCTTTCGCTTATAGCTTCATCAGACCAATTACATACACTCCTTGATATGTCATGATCAACAACGTAAATGTTTATGAATGTCTAGTTTATGTGGCAGGAGCTCAGAGGTACTGACACTGAGATATAGTAGAGCTTTGCTGTGACCAGATGTATTTTAAATATATATATTTTCTTTATATTTATGCTACAGAGAGTCATGTACATTATCTGACAAGTATATTTTTCACAATCATGTCACAGAGTGCTCAATCTATTTGATATACATGGTTCTAACGTTTTAAAGTTTTAATGTTATCAATTCTGTATATACCTTTAAAATTTTTAGCTTTCAATGCTGGTTCCCGCCTTTTATCATATTTAAACGCTATAGGAGTGTATGTAATTGGTCTGATGAAGCTATAAGCGAAAGCGCTAACCATCGGTGTTCTTTGTGCACGAATAAAATTGGTTCTATTTTATGAACTACGGACTGAATCTCTTGCTGTTCTAGGATTTATGCTATTTGAAAAAGAAGTGTGTTCACCCTTCATTGTTTTGCTCCTAGTATTTACGTTTGGTATAATTCCAGTGTTGATGAAAACCGAATGTGTTATATGAACGAACGCTGAAAGTTTGTGTAGAGTAGGTTAAGGGTTTTTAATCTCACTAACCCACCTCCATTGCTACCTCCTACTATGACAGCTGTTTGTGTGACACTTAAATCTTTTGTAATTTGATATGTACAACTGCAAACTACAAAGCCTAGGAGACCTGATAAATAAATACATGTGCCACTGAATGTATGCATCACAGCTCTGTAATCTGCCTTTATATTGCTACCTAGATCTGTGTCTTCTGTTCTGCTTGATTTAATGTTCTTTGCACTTGTAATTACAATGTTATGTACTTGCAGTGGATTGTAATTTATGGGGGCTTCACCCTGGGTTTTCTCTTAAAAACGAGACAGTTCCCACTTGATTTAACCTGGTAAACCAAAACATAAAAAATATAGGCAAGTATTCTTAACATTTTTCAAACTATGTGCGTTAAGTTTCTTATTATTTGTTGTTTCATTTTCGGTAATTTAATTTTGTATTTTATATGCATAGGGTGTAATGTGAGAGATAGTTACTGGACAGGGACAATAGGTGCTGATCTTGAAAATAAGGGTTGAACTCTACTAGACTTGTAAGGGCCCTAGGGCCATTAGCCTAGTAACTTCCTGTGATCCTGTGGGGAAACTACTGGAGTGGTTCTTGGGGAGAAAATGCTTGTGCATACATGGGCAAATAAATAAAGAGGTCGTCGGGGAAATGTTTCATATTGACGTAATTTAAGTGCTTGTGCATTCATAGGCAAACTACTGCAGGGATTGTTTGGGAAATGTTTCACTTTACTCCCATTGAAATGCTTGTCCATACGTGGGCAAAGTACTGGAGGGGTTGGTTTGGGATCATGTTTCAATTTGGCATCGTTTAAGTGCTTCTGCATACATGGGAAGATTGCAGTAGGAGTTTTTGGGTGGAATGTTTGATTTGTGTGTCATTTAAGTGCTTTTGCATACATGCAAAAAGTACTGGAGGGGTTTTAAAGGCTAATGTTTTCCCTTTGGATGTCATTTAACTGCTTGCACATATACAAGCAAAGTACTGAAGGGGTTGTTGGGGGAAAGGCTTCAGCTTTGTGTCATTTATGTGCTTATACATACACAGGCAAAGATGTTCTTCATGTTTCACTGTACAGTCATCACATCTGGGTTATCTGCCTGCAGGTAGCCCTCAGCCGTCCTGAATACCAGAGTCTTCGGATTTCTGCGTCAGATGCTGTCGCTTCTTCCATGACGTCAGGGTATAAAACATGCAGCCAACACCATTACATCAGTCTTTCTTGCCGTGCGGTGCCCAAAGCAGAAGCAATTCGCAAGTGCTGGTCAGCCAACTCCTGAAATTTTCATTTTGAAGTTTCAGATCTGAAGTCTTCAAAAAGATAAGTACCCCGTTGAGGATCCTTTTTTCTTGCTCTAACCGATGTCAGAAAAAATTAACTTGTCTTGCCTGTGGAAAGCAAATACCTCATAAAGATTTTCATTCTTACTGCGTCACCTGTTTAGGCCCAGACCACAACGTCCCTCACTTTCGGTTTTGTGCCTTGTTCAACCCCTGAACTATTCGTCGTTGGGCTATTTTTGTAGCTAAATACTTTCATTCTAGATCTCCGTACTCCGAAATAGCTTCGGTAAGCCATCCGACTACTGGTCTTCTGAAAAAACGTAAGGATAAAGACAGAGACAGACCACATAGGCCCAAAACTGCCAACGACGCTTCCGATAAGCTGGTCGCCAGTCCCCCGATACTCAGTGAGGTGCTTTTGCAGCCCCTGATACCCGCTACCACAGATTCGCAGGCCTCTACTGAGACCCATTCGGAGTCCGGTATGCCGCGAGATGCTTCTTCGACTATGGAACCTGCAAATGTCTCTACCTTGGATGGATCTGGAGCCACTGTACAGGCACCGGCTTCTGAGGGTGTATTCAGGCCTACCAATTTTCTTATTAAACCGACAACTTAATTTCAAACTAAGAATACTGAATTCCTCAGGCCTAAAGCTCGCACTAAGCCTAGAAAACTGACGACCAAAGTGCATTCTCAGGCCCGTATGCCTCAAAAACAAATGACAGAATGGCTGAAGACCTTATTTCATTCATTAGGGGAAGCCAGCCTTCCCCCTGTAAGAGACCTAGAACTGATTTTCTTTCTGATTCTTCTCATCAGGAATCTGATATCTCTGTTCCTTCTGACTACCAGGATTTACCCTTATCTACTTTTGAGGATTTTGATGCAGAGGATTCTATTCCCTCTGCTTCCCCTCCAGAAGATTTTTCTTTTGATGAAACCTTGCATACCCTTAGGGAGCATTTCCGCTGGGAATGCCAGGACTATTCTCAGTCCAAAAAGAAACTTGGGGAATTTTTAAACCTGCCTCAACACAGGCCTCTAGCTATCCCTCCTATTCTGGAGATTGTAGATGATGTTTTCTTGGAATCCATCCTTATCCCAGACACTTTGCCTCCAGCTCCCAGGAAACCTGACAGGTACTACAGAGTACCTGACTCTTACAAATTCCTTTTCAAGAATCCTACTGTGGATCCAGAGACCATTTCCCAAGGACCAAAAACCATTAAGGCTACTACTGCCAAAAATCCTACCCCTTCTGATAGGGTTTCTAGAGGTTTAGACAGATGGGGTAAGAAGGTATATACTTCTGCTACTTTGGCCATTAGGGCTTTAAATTGCCAGTTTCATATGTTAAACGTGTCAGCAGCATATTTATGGGATTAATTAAACAGAAAATGATGTTAATTCCTGACTGTGCTGAACACAAAGCTTTACAAGAGTTAATGCATTCTGCTGACCAAGTAGGTAAACATACTTTGCAGTGTGGTTTTGATGCTTTGGAAGCATATTGCAGGGCTGCTGTCACTGGGTCTGTACTTAGAAGGCATACTTTGCTTAAGGAACAGAACTTGCCAGATCATGTTAAAACTAAATTACTGGATGCACCCTTAAACCAAGAGGGCCTCTTTGGCAAAAAAGCAGAAGTAGTCCTCAAAAGGATGGAGGAAAAAGCTAAATCTATGCAAACTGTTAAAGATTTCTTACAAGTACAGCCACCTAGATTCAGTAGGCATTGACCTTCAAAGAACTGGGGCCTTTCCAAGTCACTTCCAGGCCTTCTCAGTCCAAACCCAGGAGCAGCAGACCACCAAGACTTCAGTTTCAGGCTATGCACAGGTCTAATCAGTGGGGGGCCCCACTTCCAGTGCAGGGAGGAGTAGGCCACCCCCCTATGGAAAAATGGCACAATGACTTAACTCTGCCAAGCGTTGCTCAACTACTTGCTCCCTTAAGAGGAAAGCTCGCTCTGCATGCAAAAAACTGGGAACTCATTACCCAGGACAAATGGATTTTAAACATAGTTTCCCTAGGATAACAGATTCCACTTCCACTCACTCCCAACCCCAAGTGGATGGCCAGACCTCCCCCCAAACTAGTGGGTGGAGGCCCCAAAAACAAGTGCTCTTTCTCCTCAGTATCAGGGCTTACTTCCCCATCAC